>NW_026729260.1:0-123990 GCF_030272615.1 Cryptomeria japonica
GTAACTCTCGTCCGCTCGTTTTTGCTTAACATCGCTTCTAATAGTAACTCTCGTGCGCGACCTGTGTTCTAGATCCTCTATTTTTTTATCCTCTCATTTATCATGCAATATATCTTGTAACGTTTGTTTATCTCTTTCAATTATGTTCCTCCTTTATTTATTTATTTTTTGTTTGTATTGTTTGTTCATCTAGGTCTTGATATCACAATCTGTATTATATTTATATCCTCCTCTGTTTGTGTAGTGTCATCCTAGATCTCCTTGACTAATTCATCTATACTTATTCCTATTATACCATAAACAATATATTACGTTTTGTTTATATTATCTTCTTCTACCACGACACTCTTCTCTTAGCTAGTAGGCTAGCATGGGCCTTTTAGTGGACTCCATGGTCTCACTTCTCACTCTTTGCTTGGCCTCATCATTTTAAGAACAAAGAGTATCTACTATCTACTTATACATAAGCTCCTTTTTTTATAGATCTCTTTTTGTGATCTATTACTTAGGAACAAGTTTAATTCTGAAGGCACTTGTCCAAATGTTATCCAATAGTTGTGTTGCCTTCTCTCCTTTTTCCTTAATGGTGTCAATCATTTCCTTCAAAAATTCCTATATTATATCTACCATTACATAATTACTACTCCCAATGAAGTCCAATATGACTTGGATAACGATCTTTCATTCTCTACAAAAAATATTCTATATAGCTGTGCTACTTCCAATGATTTTCCTAGTCTATAAAGTGATCTATACAAGGAAAAATATGGATTTATTTTTATCTTTCTTCTTATGTGTCTAAGCTTTGATATTTTCCATTTTCTTATTATTGGCCCTTTTTTTTTCCATAGTTTTTATTTTTTATATTTTATCCCTTCTGACTCTCTATGAAACTTTTGTTGCAAGTATTGTGCTTAAATTTCTTCACCTCTTCCTCTTCCTCCTCAACTGAGATAATTTTGTTCTTATCCTTTTCATTCTATGTTGTTTTTGGATCAGAGCACCCAACTTCTCCTTTATTTTTCTTGGAACTTTTATTGCGTGGAAATTGGAAAATAAGAAATACAAATACTCAAAAACATAAAAAAGAAATTAAATATAAATCCTATTTACCAATATCATTACAAATCTCAGAAAGAAAGATGCGTTGATGTTGTTCACCTTGAAAGTATGTGGATGCTTGATCCTCACATCATAACATATGTCATAAAATGAATTTGCATAAAATGTGATTCTAAAAGGGTGGGGAAAGGATCTTATTTATAGTTTTATAATAAAAAATCAATAGATGATAAGGATAAGAATGATGACATTGAATCAACTCAACTACAAAATGATTTTTTTCCATTTTGAGTCTGTGAGAGGATAATAATAAATTATTTATTTACATGATGGATAAATGGGCACATAAAGGTCCTATTTTAAAGATTGAGTTAACTAATGAAAGAAGAAGCAATATCTAAGATGGAAATGAGTTAACGTATGAAGAAGATTATGTTTCTAAAATGAGGAAGATTTGATTAAGGAAGATGAGTTAACATTCACAACCAACCTTTCATCCATCCTTCTAAATAAAAAGTTCATTTCCAATCAATCGTGTTAATCTATATTCCCTCCTCTGAATAATTATCTATCTATCTTAACCAAGATTTTATCCATCATCCTATTTTTCCAGTTTCAATCCTAAATCCAGTTTCATCTCTCATCTTCAATATTAATTCTCATTTTTCTAATACATCATCTTAATCTCCATCCCTCCTCCAAGAAAAAATCCAATTCTCTCAACCAACCTTTCCTCCACCATCGTATTCTACTACTATCCACCCAAATGGAACACGATATATTAAGACGGGGGTTGAATCAACATTTGCCAATTCAAACTCGACTAAACATCAATTACCATTAATAACTTCTCCAAACATCACGTCTAGATTCACCATTATAAGTCTTTGATCGTGAGGAAAGTCACTACATAAAGTTTGAAATATTTTCATATGATTCAAGGGATCACTTTTTCCATTATAAAGCTCTAATTGAGAGACTTCCACATGTTTAGGAGGGACAACATAGACAATGCCATCAAATAATGGGCTCGCTACATTAAATGTGGGCACATTAAACTTGGATTGGGTAATGGAAGCCAACTGTTGTTGTAGGAATGGAACAGTTTGAGCTAAGTTATTGATGGTTGCTTCAGTGGATGGATTGAAATTGGACATATTGGATTGTGATGGAGGAGTAACATTGTTGTATGAAGGTTGAGGTTAAGAGTACGGAGGTGGAACACTATGATAGAAGATGTAAATATGAGCACACTAGACAAGGATGTAGGCATAGGAATGGAATGAATGACTTGACTAGTAGCCTGAGCATAACCAAGGACTTCGGCACAACTTTTGATAGGCATGATATTACTGTCAACAATATGAGCAAAGCCACACAACAACTAAAAACCAATTTTATCACTTTGCACCATCCTTTTTAATCCTTTAATCAATGGGATTGCCTTACTTTTTGGGTAATGTTTTTTATAAAGATAAACAAGTTTTACAGGGACCTGAAACCCAGAGTATTACAGACCAAGGCCAGCAGCCAACCCGACCGAAAAACTAAGCAAAACAGGGTACAAACCCCACACAGACAAAAAGCCAAAAAACAAAAACCAGCTAAACCAAAAAACAAGGCAAAGCACTCAACTAAGAGAGTGAATCAATTTAGCATTTTTCTAAATAATCCTCTTATTGATTTTCTCCAAATCCTCCATGATGAATCTGGAGGTTCACTGGCCCTGGGTTCGGCTCCTGGTTCTAGTGCAAGGACCCGAGCTAGTCTTCCCA
Organism: Cryptomeria japonica; assembly: GCF_030272615.1. Classification (NCBI taxonomy): domain Eukaryota; kingdom Viridiplantae; phylum Streptophyta; class Pinopsida; order Cupressales; family Cupressaceae; genus Cryptomeria; species Cryptomeria japonica. The sequence continues at coordinate 2,838 of NW_026729260.1, forward strand.
CCAGTAGCACTCTTTCCACCCTCCGATGCAATCTTTTTCTGCTTTTCCCCCAAGGGAGGCTCACTGGTGTTGGTCCTGGTTCTATAATCAGTTATCATGGAATTATTTTTTTCCAAACCATCAGCACTATTGTTCATCATCTGCCTACTGATTTCCACCAAATTGTTCAGGTTTTCTTTGATCTCACTCGCATCCTCTTCCATCTTCTCAATTATGTGCTCTTGGTCAACCTTCATAGTTTCCACATCTTGAGAAATTTTCTGGATCATACTCATGATCTTCTCAGTTTTATTGGGCCCAAGGGATTCCGTGAAAGTCTCAACAATTCCTTTAATACCATCTTTTAGGGATCCAATTTCCTTCTCCACCCACTTCCAACAGATCTCCTGACTTCTAGTAGCCTCCAATAGGGAATTTCCCATCACCCTCTCCTCCTTTATCTTACCTTAATTTTGTTTGTTCTCAAACCCATGTTTCTCATCATCCACATTGATAGGGATGTCCAACCTAATCTCATGGTCCAGGACTTTGGACCCACTAGGTTTGGTTAGTTTCATTTTCCTTTTGGTGGGTGGCTCCAGGTCTTGCATTTTCCTGCTACCAGATTTGAACTTACTTGTCGCCCACCTTGGAGGATTGATTTTCCTGCTACCGTTAGTTCCCAGGGTCACCATAAGCTCCCCTTATTTCTTTGGTCTATACTCAGGGTGCTCCATATCTTTGCTATCACGCCAATCCATGGCAGTACGACTGTCATCCTCATGCATCTTTGTATCAGAAACCAACTGCACATCAGGGTTAGAGGAGGAAATGTGGGTTTTATCAATGGGGGAGGGTTTCACTTCATGATCTTGGGCGTATTCCATAATCAACAAGATAAGCCCTTCATGAATCATAGGGTTATCCTGGTTTTCAAAATGTTTAACTAAACTATTCCCCAAGGACGAAACCAAATAAAAGGGAATAGAAATCAATATACCGTGCCTAAAATGGTTTAAGATATTAAAATGATGTGAGAAAATGCTAGCACATCTACCATCCAGGGTGATGTATCTCATGATGAATTCTGCCATATCAGCCCAGAGGTTTTAGAATCTTTTCCTAAAAAATAGAGCTCCACGAGCTTAGGAATATATTATGTCATTTGTCAATCATATAAATTTTAGGAAAATAATTAAATTTATTTACCACCAATTTGCAGCAGTTTAAACTTAAGTTGATCTCAACTACAAAGTTCATAGCATCCTTAAATTTACGATCTTAAATTTTTAAGCTGAAGTGCAAAACAAAATTTATGGGACCGCCAACTTTAAAATATTCCTAAAAAATCTTAGCAGCTCCAGCTCTATGTTTTAGGTAGCCCCCCTCCATGGGACCCAGTCTTAGTCTCTAGAATACATTAAGACATTATTATCGTTTGTACATGATAAATACATCATAATAGATATTTGGTGCATTCTAAGAGCTAGATAACCATTCCCTTCTATAGAAAAGGTCAGGTTTTAAAATTTAAACAATACGCTCTTAAAACAAATTTTTATTCTCATTAGAGGAATTGGCAATGGACTGAGACATTAACATCACCCAAATTTACTCTTCTGGTGAGAGGTTTATTGGGACCATTTTTAATAGTAAAATGGAAGGGATGTGTAATAAAATATAAATATATAATATTGTATAGATATAAAGCATTAAGCTTTTAAATTTATGTACAAAGCTATAATATAAGAAAAACTTACATAAAATAGAAAATCATAATCTTAGGAGTTATCGAAATAATTCTTCCCTAATATTTAGCTTGAAATCTATTTTTTGAACCTCAATTTTAAAAGCATAGAGAAAATTTACAAACAAAAAAATTCTTCATTTTTAATATAAAATATATTTTTTCTTTCAAAATTAAATTATAGATAAATATCAAATTTTTCAAAATATTAAAATTAAGAAATTAAAATTTTTAATCTATTTTATTAGATTTTTTTTTTAAAATTATAATTCCTTTTTTAATTAAAATTTTCATTTAGAAACGTGATCTTTATATATAAACATTAATAATGTGTGAAATTAAATGACAGGATATTATAACAAGGAATGGAGATTGGGATATTTATATAGCGGAGAGGATGAGGGAGAGTCTGAGAGAACCGTTCTGGAATAATGGTGGATCCGCAAGAAATGTTCGCGGAGGAGAAACTGGTGGGATCAAGTCGAAAAATGCGGAGGGAAGTGGAAGCAGACTTGGTCGAGATTAATATGTCAGATGATATTGAAGAAAATATAGAACTATGGGTGGAACTAGTGGTTATCCGAAGGGTAGTACGATCTAGATACGAGAGAAGGCAGATTAAATATTGGATTAAGGAGAATTGGAAAGCCAAGGTAGTGGCTTAATTCATACCAAGGGGATTCCTCATTGTTATTTTTGCAGAGGTGGAAGAGAAAGAGGAGACCCTTCACCACGGTAATTGGATTGTCAAAAATTATCCTTTATATATGCAATCGTGGTTTCCAAATTTCGACCCAGTGCCATTGGCCCCGTATGACTGCCCTATTTGGATTTGGCTGTATAATTTACGGATCGAATATTGGGGAGAAAGTAGCATGGAGAAAATAGGTAGAACTTTGGGGACACTATAAATAGATGAGAGGTTGGTGGAAAATGACTCTTATTTTTATTCAGAATCAAAATCGTTGAAGTTAGAAGGGTTCTCCCCAAGATTTGATTGACATCGAACGGTAGGATATGGATGCAGAAAATTGAAGTGGAAGTCGACAAGTGCCTTTGTGAAAGATGTGGAAGTAGGTCTCACATGAGAGAAAATTGCAAAATATTTGTTGGGTCGGCTAAGAGATGACTTATGAAGAACGGGAGTCATGAGATGATTGAGAAGGCAATTACGACACCAAGAAATGAGTCAATAATCCCCTCAAGGGCTCCGGTCATCAAAGAAGCGAATGGAGAAAAGAAGAGGGAGTAGAACAGGGAAATTTAAAATCACGATGAAATTTCCCCCACAAATAGGATCATTGAGCAAGATAAGGCCCCTGGCAAATCTCAGGAGGCTCAAACGGGCCTGTCAGACACGGAAGTGGAATATGATGTGAGGTTGGTAGAGGAATTTGATGATGAAGATTTCTTGGACATTATCGACCCGATATCCATTAACCAATCGACTAATGCTCTATTGGGGAGAACCAAAGGTAATAGAGGGAGGAGGAGTAACAAGCAAAAATGAGAGGACGGGGCTAAGGAGAAAGGAATCATCGGTGTGGTCAACTTTTTGAGAAGATCCAAGGGAGGTAAATCCTCCATTGGAGGACAATGAGAATTCTCACTTGGAATCAAGGGCCTTTCAACTCTTGACAAGAAACGCTTGGTTAGGCATTCGTTAGAGAAATCCTCTAATGACGTAATTCTGCTCCAAGAAACCAAGCTGAATTTGGACAAGGCGCTTAGTTTCTTGCATTACTGCTCTAGATGGGAAGGTTTTTTCCGAGAAGCTAAGGGCTATGCGAGTGGTTTGGGAATCTTATGGAATCCTCATGTGGTTAGGATTACCCCTAGAGAAACATCTGACTATTAGATGATTTGTAGAGTGAAACTTATTGCTTGTAATTCGGAGTTTTCTTTGATCAATGTATATGGACCGACTAAAATAGAGGGTAAGGTGAGAGTTTGGAAGGAACTATCAGAGAGAATTAGAATCATTGGCAAGGTCTGGCTAGTTGTTGCAGGAGACTTTAATGCTATTCTGGACCTGAATGAAAAAAAATGGTGGTCTGAGGAAGACCAACAGAATAATGGAAGACTTTAAAAGTTTTGTAGCAGAGAACGAAGTGATTGAAGTTTTTCCTAAAAATGGCCAATATACATGGATGAATAGGAGATTGAACTTCACCAACATTTCGGAGAGATTAGAGCGGTTCTTGGTGGGCCAGAAATGGATGGAAGGCCAATTCTCCTTGGTGACGAACATTCTGTCGATTTCTATATCCGATCACTTCCCTATTTAGTTAGAACTTGAGGTACGCAAGTCACAGTCCTCTAGGAATTTTAAATTCCAAAGTATGTGGTGACGAGATGGGCAATTCCAATCTAGTTTAAAAAGTTGGTGGGACGAAAGTAATAAATTCAAAGGTATGTCCAGCTTCTGTTTTGTTAAACGTTTACATTTTCTTAAGGATAAAAGTAGGAGGTGGAATGTAGAATCGTTTAGGAATATTTTTTAAAATAATTCGAGGTTAGAGGAGGAGCTTGCTTCTCTTAATGAGAAGGTAATTCTCTTTGGGATGACCAATGATGAATATAAAAAAGAAAAGGAATTGAAGGGATGTCTATCGGAGGTATTGGCTAGGGAGGAGATTTATTGGCGCAACAAATCCAGGAAGATGTGTATTTCACCTAGGGACTTAAATACAAAGTTCTTTCACTCATCGGTGAAGGCTATGAGATTGATCAATAAGATTGAAGCAATCAAGGATGATAATGGTCAGTGTTGTTTAGCAGGAGATGATATTGAGAAGGTTGCAGTTCAACATTTTGAAAACCCACTTGGTTCTTTCATAGGCGGTGATGTTAGATATAGGGATAACGTATTAAAAGTAATAGACCAAGTCATATCCCAGGAAGAAAATGAAGCTTTGCATATGCCTTTCTCTCTGGAGGAAGTCAAGGAGGCGGCATTCTTTCTTCACCCTAATAAAGTGCCAGGCCTCGATGCCTTTATAGAAAAAGTATATCAAAAATGTTGGGACTTCAGGTGGGAGGACATATGGATGATGGTGGAAGAGTTTAGGAAGAAGAGGAGACTGGTCAGAGAAATCAACATCGCAATAATTTTTCTTATACCCCAAAGGTATAATTGTGAGATGATAGTGGATTACAGACCTATTTCTCTGTGTAACTCTATTTACAAAGTCATCTCAAAGGCCATGGCTTTGAGGATCAAGAATATTTTACATTAAATCATTTCGGAGGAACAACACGGATTTACCCCTGGCAGAGAAATCATCGATAGTATCATCCTGGTCTCGAAAACTCTTCACTCTATGGGAAGAGAGAATATGAAAAGGATGGTGGTAGAACTATACATGAGCAAGGTGTCTGACTAGGTTAATTGGGAATTCCTCCTCTTGGTCCTGGATAAATTTGGTTTTCACGGCAGATGGCTAGATTGTATGCGACAATCCATCTCATCAACCCATTTCTTAGTGTTGGTCAATGGTTATACATGTGGTTTCTTTAGAGACACCAATGGATTGAGACAAGGAGACCCTTTATCTCCCTCCTTATTTTTTCTAATGGTAGAATCTTTGGGCAGGAACATTAAGAAGAACTGTATGATGGGATTTTGCAAGGGAGTCGGGGTTCACAGAGACCTGGAGCCAATCTCGCATTCACAATTTGTTGATGATACGATCTTATTTTGGGAGGCTTCGGATCAGGAAGTGGTAGTGATTAAGGAAACTTTGGATGAGTATGTGGAGGCATCGATTCAAATCATGAATAAAAATAAGTCACAGGTGTTCCTTGTTAACACTAGCCAAAGGAATCAAAACAAGATTGAAAAAATATTGGAATTCCAAACAGAATCATTCCCTTCGATATATTTGGGAGTTCCCTTGTTCATCGATCGAAGTAATAGGTTGCTATAGGAGGAGATCATCAATAATTGTCAATCTAAAGCGGAATCATGGAAGAAAAAGTGGCTTTCATAGGCTGGTACGATTCAAATGATAAAATGTTTTTTATCAACGATCCCAATCTATAGCATTACATGTTTTAGGCTCATCGTGCGGTCCATTGGCACGTTGGACGGGTTGTTAAAGAAGTGAACTTATGGGAAGGATTGAAGGATTCTAGGAGAGTTATGCTAATAAACTAGGATACGGCGTGTATCGTGAAGGAAGAAAGAGGAGCGCGACTTAGGAAAATGGATCTATAGAACCTGGCTTTGGGAGCCAAATTGGCTTGGAAACTATATGTTTCCTCAAAAACCTTGGTGCAAGTTTATGAGGGAAAAATATTTAGACTAGAAGGACTTGGAAAGGAATTTTACCTTGGCCAACTCTGAATCAGGTTTGACGATTTGGAGGTTCATCTGGGAAAGATGAAGAGTAATCTTGAATCATCTGTCCTGTAAAATTGGTAATGGAAAGAAGGCTCGGTTCTAGAGAGACTCGTGGAATGGGGTGAAAGAATTAATTGATTGTATTGAGGATAAGGAGTGGGTGTTAGAAGTTCAAGGCGGTACAGGAGAGATGGGAATTTAAGGTCCTAATATCTGTTACCTATGTAGAGGGAATGAGGAAACCGCTGAACATCTCTTTTTTTGGTGTCCGTTGGTGGTGAGATGTTGGGACCGGTTGATGGAAACGTTAGAATGGAGATTGGCTAGGAATAGGACATTAATGGAATTCTTGCTTTCCTGGCCGACAGAGAGTAAGCATTCAAAATGGGGAGACTTATCCAGGTGACTAGTCCTTCCATGGTAGCTTGGCGGATATGCAAAGAAATAAATAGGAGTATTTTTAGAGACGAGGACTTTTTGAAGGAATATTTAATTGTTGAAGTGGTGAAAGGGAATATTCCAGGGAAACGGGTGAAGATTTACTCCAAATGGGACAAAATGATGGAAGAGAAATGGGGTTTGAAGGATCTAGTCATCTGCAACATCATTAATAAACAATCTAAGAGGAAGGGAGTAAGATGTCGGGAACCAACCCCAGGTTGGCTTAAGTTGAATTTAAATGGAGCTAGCAAAGGAAATCCGAGTAAGGCAGGGTTCGGCGCTATTTTGAGGGATGATTCGGGAAAAATGATTATTGCAATTATGGGATTGATGGGAATAGCTACCAATAACAAGGCAGAGATGTGTGCACTCAATAATGGGTTGGAGATGTGTGTGAACAAGGAGGTTTCGAATATTCTCATTGAAGGGAACTCACAAGTGGTGTTAAATGGAGTGATGCGCTCTAATTTTATCAGCTGGAAATTAAATCAATGGCTACCAGCGATTGAATAAAAATCGAGCAAATTCTCGGAGTACCGTTTCAATCATTCATATAGGGAAGGAAATAGGGTATCTAATTGGCTTGCCAATGAAGGTCTAAGAAAAGGTAGATAGATGGTCGAGTTGGATGAGATAGACCTGTAGAATGAGTTTAGTACTATTTTGGGAGAGGATAGGGAAGTACATCCTCCTGAGAGAATTGGATGAGATTTATCTTACTCAAGCTAGAGGCGGCATGGAAGGAAGTGTATTCGTGCCTAGAATTGTGTCTTCTAAATCAAAGTATAATGTTTTGACGACAAATTTTTTGGGTAAGGTAAGATTTTGTTCAGATTTAGGATCGGGTCAGTAGCAGTTTTGGGCAGAGTGAAGTCGTAGTTGGATAGGATAGACATCAGTGGAGATGACTCTAGATCATGCTAAAAGGGATACATTAGGAGAAGAAGTGTTTTGCAGAGCACAGAAGGAACAAAAGAGAAGTTGAGAATGGATGAGGACTTTGGACTTTGCACTTAGGGAAGCGCTAGAGGAAGAGATCAGCCGCCTTTTTAAGAAGGCAAATGACAAAGAAAAACACTCTGTGATCCAAATTTTAAGAGTCGACTTCTAGAACGATGGCCACGTTCATGATAGGGTGGTGATGGAGAATATATTTAATCCGATCGTTGAGGTCCTTGGAAAACCTTCAGCAGCTATAGGGATAGTGAGGAGAATGATGAGGGAAGATATATACGAGGAAGTGATGAGGGCTGCACTGGATTCAAGATGCATGTTGGGATATTTCAACCTGAATGACGAAGGGAAGAAGGTGAAACAAAAATGGCATGGTCTTTGTTTAAGAAAAGACTGATGGAGGATTATGGCCTGGACAAGTTCAATAGATACATGAGAGAGAATTATGGTATCATGCCTGTGGAGATTATTGAAAGGGTGGTAGAAATAGGTAATGGGATTATGTATTTGTATAAATGAGAGGTTGGCTTTGTCTACTGTGTAATTTTGTTTTTCAGTTTTTAATAAAAAAGGGTATTGCCTCCTAGGAAGATCTCGCTTCAGAAAAAATTAAAAAATTAAAAAAATAAAAAAAGGAATGGAGATTGGAGCAATACTTTTAAGCCAAATCTTTTCTTTAAATCTTACAAACCTTTTTTCCAAATAAAACTAGAAGTGAACAACTGTTACGATCTTAAATTAAATTTAAATTTAAATTTAAGGTTAGTGTTAGGGTTCAAATGGGTTTATGGGTTATGTTAGCATAAAGATTGGGATATGCTTAAGGTTGGGATGGATTTACAATTAAGGTTACTTTAGGGTTATGGTTCGGGTTCAAAATAGGGTTTAGTAATTATGGTAAGGGTTAATTTTAGGGTTAGCTTATAATAAGGGTTCAATTACAGTTAGTGCTAGAGTTAAATTATGGTTAGCATTAGGGTTGTGTTTCAATTACATTAGGGTTAGGGTTAAATTAGTCTTACACTTCAATTAGGATTAGGGTTTGGGCTCGATTAGGGTTAGGATTAGAGTTTAATTGAGATTATAGTTCAATTAGGGTTAGGGTTAAGTTTAAAAATAGGGTTGAATTAGGTGTAGATTAGGGTTGAAGTTGTAGTTAGGGTTCAAATGTATGGTTAGAGTTGAGTTTAGGATCAACATTAAAGTAGAGAGATTAGGGTTAAGGATTAATGTTATAATTAATTAGAGATGGGATTTGATTGTGGAAAGGGTTTAATTATAGTTAGGGTTCGTATAAGAGTTCAATTAGGGTTAAGGTTAAATTGGAAGCAAAGTTTTATTGGGGTTAAGATTCATGCTAGAATCCAATTAGGATCATAGTTGAATAAGAGTTAGGGTTCAATTAGGGTTAGATTAAGGTTGAATTTATAGGTTGTGTTTAGTCGTAGAGTTATTTGCCCGTGCAAATGAAGAGGATGCATATTCAATTACAAATATATCCTATCAGTTTTGAAACTACTATACTGAGAGAGGCGAGAGGGTTCTTGCATTAACTGATCTTCATAGCAAAATGTCGTTGCCTATTTGGTGTAAGTCCAAGAGCTCGCTTGGAGGACCGGAAAGCAAGTGTCCAAACCTGCAGCTGAAGAAAATGAAATAGTAGCAATTATTCTAACATAGATAGGAGCGATTTTAAAGAGACGATGATGAAGATGAACCAGTTGGTCTTCCACGTCACCGTTGGTACAATTCATTAAGATGGCAGTTACATTATCTGAGGATAATGTCAGTTACATTAGGCGATCCGCATTCCATTAAGTCTTTTTTGATAAAAGTGAAAATTTATTTGAAAATTACAGACAAGTGAAAACTGTAGTAAATATATTGATTTATTGGAAAAACTGTATTATATAGATGCCAGTAAATTTTGTGTTTTTAAGAATGAGTATCCAGATCACTCTCTTGAAAAATTATAATCTTTCGATTAATTTATAATATAAATATAATTCATCATTTAATTTAATTTATTTCAATATTTCAATACTCAGTGATGCAGGGTACACCATACTTACTGCAAGATTTTCAAGCATTTCATTAGTAATTTCTTTTTCATTGATCGTAGTTAATTTATTAAAATTATACTTATCATGAAATATAAAAGAATCTAAATTCCATTATAAAACATCAGAAAAAGAAAATAATTCATACAAACTATAAGATAAATGTTCAAAACAAATTAAAATTCAATAATATATCTTACAAATATATTTCTAAAATCAAACACAATAACAACATTTAAAACATTTCTTGAATCACAAACATTCCATTTGTATGTTACCAAAAATGGTATCTAAATAGCACAATGATGTATCTCACAAACAAAAGAAGTAACCAAAGATGAAGCTTGAACACCAAATATGTGTTATCTGCTATATATATCCCTCCTCACAAGCCAACAGCCAATATGTTTAGCTGTTTTCTAAAGTAGTCAAATGTGTCCCTGTTGCCGAAGAGTGCTAACAACAGCTAGAGCATCACTAATCAACATGGTCAGATTATCTGTATTATCTTTTACACTGGAAACCAAGGTTGCAGGAACATTGCTTTCTTTCAACCCACTCAAACATGTATCCTGATTAGTCTCCACACCACTCAGCCTTGTGAGCACATCTTCTACATATTCCATGAAATTGACATTAGACAATTGCTTTAGTTCTGACTGTGAATCATGAAGCTGTTCCCTTGTATCCTTCAACGGATCTGAGCAGTCTTCAAGAGCCGAGACATTGGGATTTCTTTTTTTGAGCTTTTCTATAAACCTAGAAACAGGTTTCGCTACTTCACTAGACAAACGGACTGCAATAACAGAAAGCTGGGTTAAATCTGCCTCCAAAGCCCCAGAAGCTTTGGACAATGATGAAACGCAAAAGTGTGTATATAAGGCATTACTGCAGGCATTACTAATTGTATCGGAAGTCTGAGCCCAGCCTCCATGAATTGCTAAAAACATGATTGCGCACAAGAGACCACTTCTGTAGGACGCCATGCTTGGAATCAACTGCTCTATTGAAATCACCGACTGAACCAAATGCTCTATTAATGTTTCCCTCGCTTCTGGGACAATATATAGCTCAATCTGAATCTGCTGCATACAAAACTTTCATGGTTGTCATTCAGTAGCAACAGGCCTTTTGCATGCCACTGGAATTTTATATAGTGCACGGTTTTGCGAGATACATATTTATCTATTTTTATCCTTTTTCCTCGTGCATTTAGAGCTAAAATTAGATTTAATGCGTTTCTTGGATTGTCTTTTAAAGTTCTCGCACTTCATGCATGTCATTCTCCTCGTAAACGACTGCTGTTTTGTGTTAACAACTACCACTTGTTACCCGAGGGCGTTCTTTTATGTGAAGTGCGCGACCTGTGTTGTAACTCTCGTCCGCTCGTTTTTGCTTAACATCGCTTCTAATAGTAACTCTCGTGCGCGACCTGTGTTCTAGATCCTCTATTTTTTTATCCTCTCATTTATCATGCAATATATCTTGTAACGTTTGTTTATCTCTTTCAATTATGTTCCTCCTTTATTTATTTATTTTTTGTTTGTATTGTTTGTTCATCTAGGTCTTGATATCACAATCTGTATTATATTTATATCCTCCTCTGTTTGTGTAGTGTCATCCTAGATCTCCTTGACTAATTCATCTATACTTATTCCTATTATACCATAAACAATATATTACGTTTTGTTTATATTATCTTCTTCTACCACGACACTCTTCTCTTAGCTAGTAGGCTAGCATGGGCCTTTTAGTGGACTCCATGGTCTCACTTCTCACTCTTTGCTTGGCCTCATCATTTTAAGAACAAAGAGTATCTACTATCTACTTATACATAAGCTCCTTTTTTTATAGATCTCTTTTTGTGATCTATTACTTAGGAACAAGTTTAATTCTGAAGGCACTTGTCCAAATGTTATCCAATAGTTGTGTTGCCTTCTCTCCTTTTTCCTTAATGGTGTCAATCATTTCCTTCAAAAATTCCTATATTATATCTACCATTACATAATTACTACTCCCAATGAAGTCCAATATGACTTGGATAACGATCTTTCATTCTCTACAAAAAATATTCTATATAGCTGTGCTACTTCCAATGATTTTCCTAGTCTATAAAGTGATCTATACAAGGAAAAATATGGATTTATTTTTATCTTTCTTCTTATGTGTCTAAGCTTTGATATTTTCCATTTTCTTATTATTGGCCCTTTTTTTTTCCATAGTTTTTATTTTTTATATTTTATCCCTTCTGACTCTCTATGAAACTTTTGTTGCAAGTATTGTGCTTAAATTTCTTCACCTCTTCCTCTTCCTCCTCAACTGAGATAATTTTGTTCTTATCCTTTTCATTCTATGTTGTTTTTGGATCAGAGCACCCAACTTCTCCTTTATTTTTCTTGGAACTTTTATTGCGTGGAAATTGGAAAATAAGAAATACAAATACTCAAAAACATAAAAAAGAAATTAAATATAAATCCTATTTACCAATATCATTACAAATCTCAGAAAGAAAGATGCGTTGATGTTGTTCACCTTGAAAGTATGTGGATGCTTGATCCTCACATCATAACATATGTCATAAAATGAATTTGCATAAAATGTGATTCTAAAAGGGTGGGGAAAGGATCTTATTTATAGTTTTATAATAAAAAATCAATAGATGATAAGGATAAGAATGATGACATTGAATCAACTCAACTACAAAATGATTTTTTTCCATTTTGAGTCTGTGAGAGGATAATAATAAATTATTTATTTACATGATGGATAAATGGGCACATAAAGGTCCTATTTTAAAGATTGAGTTAACTAATGAAAGAAGAAGCAATATCTAAGATGGAAATGAGTTAACGTATGAAGAAGATTATGTTTCTAAAATGAGGAAGATTTGATTAAGGAAGATGAGTTAACATTCACAACCAACCTTTCATCCATCCTTCTAAATAAAAAGTTCATTTCCAATCAATCGTGTTAATCTATATTCCCTCCTCTGAATAATTATCTATCTATCTTAACCAAGATTTTATCCATCATCCTATTTTTCCAGTTTCAATCCTAAATCCAGTTTCATCTCTCATCTTCAATATTAATTCTCATTTTTCTAATACATCATCTTAATCTCCATCCCTCCTCCAAGAAAAAATCCAATTCTCTCAACCAACCTTTCCTCCACCATCGTATTCTACTACTATCCACCCAAATGGAACACGATATATTAAGACGGGGGTTGAATCAACATTTGCCAATTCAAACTCGACTAAACATCAATTACCATTAATAACTTCTCCAAACATCACGTCTAGATTCACCATTATAAGTCTTTGATCGTGAGGAAAGTCACTACATAAAGTTTGAAATATTTTCATATGATTCAAGGGATCACTTTTTCCATTATAAAGCTCTAATTGAGAGACTTCCACATGTTTAGGAGGGACAACATAGACAATGCCATCAAATAATGGGCTCGCTACATTAAATGTGGGCACATTAAACTTGGATTGGGTAATGGAAGCCAACTGTTGTTGTAGGAATGGAACAGTTTGAGCTAAGTTATTGATGGTTGCTTCAGTGGATGGATTGAAATTGGACATATTGGATTGTGATGGAGGAGTAACATTGTTGTATGAAGGTTGAGGTTAAGAGTACGGAGGTGGAACACTATGATAGAAGATGTAAATATGAGCACACTAGACAAGGATGTAGGCATAGGAATGGAATGAATGACTTGACTAGTAGCCTGAGCATAACCAAGGACTTCGGCACAACTTTTGATAGGCATGATATTACTGTCAACAATATGAGCAAAGCCACACAACAACTAAAAACCAATTTTATCACTTTGCACCATCCTTTTTAATCCTTTAATCAATGGGATTGCCTTACTTTTTGGGTAATGTTTTTTATAAAGATAAACAAGTTTTACAGGGACCTGAAACCCAGAGTATTACAGACCAAGGCCAGCAGCCAACCCGACCGAAAAACTAAGCAAAACAGGGTACAAACCCCACACAGACAAAAAGCCAAAAAACAAAAACCAGCTAAACCAAAAAACAAGGCAAAGCACTCAACTAAGAGAGTGAATCAATTTAGCATTTTTCTAAATAATCCTCTTATTGATTTTCTCCAAATCCTCCATGATGAATCTGGAGGTTCACTGGCCCTGGGTTCGGCTCCTGGTTCTAGTGCAAGGACCCGAGCTAGTCTTCCCACCAGTAGCACTCTTTCCACCCTCCGATGCAATCTTTTTCTGCTTTTCCCCCAAGGGAGGCTCACTGGTGTTGGTCCTGGTTCTATAATCAGTTATCATGGAATTATTTTTTTCCAAACCATCAGCACTATTGTTCATCATCTGCCTACTGATTTCCACCAAATTGTTCAGGTTTTCTTTGATCTCACTCGCATCCTCTTCCATCTTCTCAATTCTGTGCTCTTGGTCAACCTTCATAGTTTCCACATCTTGAGAAATTTTCTGGATCATACTCATGATCTTCTCAGTTTTATTGGGCCCAAGGGATTCCGTGAAAGTCTCAACAATTCCTTTAATACCATCTTTTAGGGATCCAATTTCCTTCTCCACCCACTTCCAACAGATCTCCTGACTTCTAGTAGCCTCCAATAGGGAATTTCCCATCACCCTCTCCTCCTTTATCTTACCTTAATTTTGTTTGTTCTCAAACCCATGTTTCTCATCATCCACATTGATAGGGATGTCCAACCTAATCTCATGGTCCAGGACTTTGGACCCACTAGGTTTGGTTAGTTTCATTTTCCTTTTGGTGGGTGGCTCCAGGTCTTGCATTTTCCTGCTACCAGATTTGAACTTACTTGTCGCCCACCTTGGAGGATTGATTTTCCTGCTACCGTTAGTTCCCAGGGTCACCATAAGCTCCCCTTATTTCTTTGGTCTATACTCAGGGTGCTCCATATCTTTGCTATCACGCCAATCCATGGCAGTACGACTGTCATCCTCATGCATCTTTGTATCAGAAACCAACTGCACATCAGGGTTAGAGGAGGAAATGTGGGTTTTATCAATGGGGGAGGGTTTCACTTCATGATCTTGGGCGTATTCCATAATCAACAAGATAAGCCCTTCATGAATCATAGGGTTATCCTGGTTTTCAAAATGTTTAACTAAACTATTCCCCAAGGACGAAACCAAATAAAAGGGAATAGAAATCAATATACCGTGCCTAAAATGGTTTAAGATATTAAAATGATGTGAGAAAATGCTAGCACATCTACCATCCAGGGTGATGTATCTCATGATGAATTCTGCCATATCAGCCCAGAGGTTTTAGAATCTTTTCCTAAAAAATAGAGCTCCACGAGCTTAGGAATATATTATGTCATTTGTCAATCATATAAATTTTAGGAAAATAATTAAATTTATTTACCACCAATTTGCAGCAGTTTAAACTTAAGTTGATCTCAACTACAAAGTTCATAGCATCCTTAAATTTACGATCTTAAATTTTTAAGCTGAAGCGCAAAACAAAATTTATGGGACCGCCAACTTTAAAATATTCCTAAAAAATCTTAGCAGCTCCAGCTCTATGTTTTAGGTAGCCCCCCTCCATGGGACCCAGTCTTAGTCTCTAGAATACATTAAGACATTATTATCGTTTGTACATGATAAATACATCATAATAGATATTTGGTGCATTCTAAGAGCTAGATAACCATTCCCTTCTATAGAAAAGGTCAGGTTTTAAAATTTAAACAATACGCTCTTAAAACAAATTTTTATTCTCATTAGAGGAATTGGCAATGGACTGAGACATTAACATCACCCAAATTTACTCTTCTGGTGAGAGGTTTATTGGGACCATTTTTAATAGTAAAATGGAAGGGATGTGTAATAAAATATAAATATATAATATTGTATAGATATAAAGCATTAAGCTTTTAAATTTATGTACAAAGCTATAATATAAGAAAAACTTACATAAAATAGAAAATCATAATCTTAGGAGTTATCGAAATAATTCTTCCCTAATATTTAGCTTGAAATCTATTTTTTGAACCTCAATTTTAAAAGCATAGAGAAAATTTACAAACAAAAAAATTCTTCATTTTTAATATAAAATATATTTTTTCTTTCAAAATTAAATTATAGATAAATATCAAATTTTTCAAAATATTAAAATTAAGAAATTAAAATTTTTAATCTATTTTATTAGATTTTTTTTTTTAAATTATAATTCCTTTTTTAATTAAAATTTTCATTTAGAAACGTGATCTTTATATATAAACATTAATAATGTGTGAAATTAAATGACAGGATATTATAACAAGGAATGGAGATTGGGATATTTATATAGCGGAGAGGATGAGGGAGAGTCTGAGAGAACCGTTCTGGAATAATGGTGGATCCGCAAGAAATGTTCGCGGAGGAGAAACTGGTGGGATCAAGTCGAAAAATGCGGAGGGAAGTGGAAGCAGACTTGGTCGAGATTAATATGTCAGATGATATTGAAGAAAATATAGAACTATGGGTGGAACTAGTGGTTATCCGAAGGGTAGTACGATCTAGATACGAGAGAAGGCAGATTAAATATTGGATTAAGGAGAATTGGAAAGCCAAGGTAGTGGCTTAATTCATACCAAGGGGATTCCTCATTGTTATTTTTGCAGAGGTGGAAGAGAAAGAGGAGACCCTTCACCACGGTAATTGGATTGTCAAAAATTATCCTTTATATATGCAATCGTGGTTTCCAAATTTCGACCCAGTGCCATTGGCCCCGTATGACTGCCCTATTTGGATTTGGCTGTATAATTTACGGATCGAATATTGGGGAGAAAGTAGCATGGAGAAAATAGGTAGAACTTTGGGGACACTATAAATAGATGAGAGGTTGGTGGAAAATGACTCTTATTTGTATTCAGAATCAAAATCGTTGAAGTTAGAAGGGTTCTCCCCAAGATTTGATTGACATCGAACGGTAGGATATGGATGCAGAAAATTGAAGTGGAAGTCGACAAGTGCCTTTGTGAAAGATGTGGAAGTAGGTCTCACATGAGAGAAAATTGCAAAATATTTGTTGGGTCGGCTAAGAGATGACTTATGAAGAACGGGAGTCATGAGATGATTGAGAAGGCAATTACGACACCAAGAAATGAGTCAATAATCCCCTCAAGGGCTCTGGTCATCAAAGAAGCGAATGGAGAAAAGAAGAGGGAGTAGAACAGGGAAATTTAAAATCACGATGAAATTTCCCCCACAAATAGGATCATTGAGCAAGATAAGGCCCCTGGCAAATCTCAGGAGGCTCAAACGGGCCTGTCAGACACGGAAGTGGAATATGATGTGAGGTTGGTAGAGGAATTTGATGATGAAGATTTCTTGGACATTATCGACCCGATATCCATTAACCAATCGACTAATGCTCTATTGGGGAGAACCAAAGGTAATAGAGGGAGGAGGAGTAACAAGCAAAAATGAGAGGACGGGGCTAAGGAGAAAGGAATCATCGGTGTGGTCAACTTTTTGAGAAGATCCAAGGGAGGTAAATCCTCCATTGGAGGACAATGAGAATTCTCACTTGGAATCAAGGGCCTTTCAACTCTTGACAAGAAACGCTTGGTTAGGCATTCGTTAGAGAAATCCTCTAATGACGTAATTCTGCTCCAAGAAACCAAGCTGAATTTGGACAAGGCGCTTAGTTTCTTGCATTACTGCTCTAGATGGGAAGGTTTTTTTCGAGAAGCTAAGGGCTATGCGAGTGGTTTGGGAATCTTATGGAATCCTCATGTGGTTAGGATTACCCCTAGAGAAACATCTGACTATTAGATGATTTGTAGAGTGAAACTTATTGCTTGTAATTCGGAGTTTTCTTTGATCAATGTATATGGACCGACTAAAATAGAGGGTAAGGTGAGAGTTTGGAAGGAACTATCAGAGAGAATTAGAATCATTGGCAAGGTCTGGCTAGTTGTTGCAGGAGACTTTAATGCTATTCTGGACCTGAATGAAAAAAAATGGTGGTCTGAGGAAGACCAACAGAATAATGGAAGACTTTAAAAGTTTTGTAGCAGAGAACGAAGTGATTGAAGTTTTTCCTAAAAATGGCCAATATACATGGATGAATAGGAGATTGAACTTCACCAACATTTCGGAGAGATTAGAGCGGTTCTTGGTGGGCCAGAAATGGATGGAAGGCCAATTCTCCTTGGTGACGAACATTCTGTCGATTTCTATATCCGATCACTTCCCTATTTAGTTAGAACTTGAGGTACGCAAGTCACAGTCCTCTAGGAATTTTAAATTCCAAAGTATGTGGTGACGAGATGGGCAATTCCAATCTAGTTTAAAAAGTTGGTGGGACGAAAGTAATAAATTCAAAGGTATGTCCAGCTTCTGTTTTGTTAAACGTTTACATTTTCTTAAGGATAAAAGTAGGAGGTGGAATGTAGAATCGTTTAGGAATATTTTTTAAAATAATTCGAGGTTAGATGAGGAGCTTGCTTCTCTTAATGAGAAGGTAATTCTCTTTGGGATGACCAATGATGAATATAAAAAAGAAAAGGAATTGAAGGGATGTCTATCGGAGGCATTGGCTAGGGAGGAGATTTATTGGCGCAACAAATCCAGGAAGATGTGTATTTCACCTAGGGACTTAAATACAAAGTTCTTTCACTCATCGGTGAAGGCTATGAGATTGATCAATAAGATTGAAGCAATCAAGGATGATAATGGTCAGTGTTGTTTAGCAGGAGATGATATTGAGAAGGTTGCAGTTCAACATTTTGAAAACCCACTTGGTTCTTTCATAGGCGGTGATGTTAGATATAGGGATAACGTATTAAAAGTAATAGACCAAGTCATATCCCAGGAAGAAAATGAAGCTTTGCATATGCCTTTCTCTCTGGAGGAAGTCAAGGAGGCGGCATTCTTTCTTCACCCTAATAAAGTGCCAGGCCTCGATGCCTTTATAGAAAAAGTATATCAAAAATGTTGGGACTTCAGGTGGGAGGACATATGGATGATGGTGGAAGAGTTTAGGAAGAAGAGGAGACTGGTCAGAGAAATCAACATCGCAATAATTTTTCTTATACCCCAAAGGTATAATTGTGAGATGATAGTGGATTACAGACCTATTTCTCTGTGTAACTCTATTTACAAAGTCATCTCAAAGGCCATGGCTTTGAGGATCAAGAATATTTTACATTAAATCATTTCGGAGGAACAACACGGATTTACCCCTGGCAGAGAAATCATCGATAGTATCATCCTGGTCTCGAAAACTCTTCACTCTATGGGAAGAGAGAATATGAAAAGGATGGTGGTAGAACTATACATGAGCAAGGTGTCTGACTAGGTTAATTGGGAATTCCTCCTCTTGGTCCTGGATAAATTTGGTTTTCACGGCAGATGGCTAGATTGTATGCGACAATCCATCTCATCAACCCATTTCTTAGTGTTGGTCAATGGTTATACATGTGGTTTCTTTAGAGACACCAATGGATTGAGACAAGGAGACCCTTTATCTCCCTCCTTATTTTTTCTAATGGTAGAATCTTTGGGCAGGAACATTAAGAAGAACTGTATGATGGGATTTTGCAAGGGAGTCGGGGTTCACAGAGACCTGGAGCCAATCTCGCATTCACAATTTGTTGATGATACGATCTTATTTTGGGAGGCTTCGGATCAGGAAGTGGTAGTGATTAAGGAAACTTTGGATGAGTATGTGGAGGCATCGATTCAAATCATGAATAAAAATAAGTCACAGGTGTTCCTTGTTAACACTAGCCAAAGGAATCAAAACAAGATTGAAAAAATATTGGAATTCCAAACAGAATCATTCCCTTCGATATATTTGGGAGTTCCCTTGTTCATCGATCGAAGTAATAGGTTGCTATAGGAGGAGATCATCAATAATTGTCAATCTAAAGCGGAATCATGGAAGAAAAAGTGGCTTTCATAGGCTGGTACGATTCAAATGATAAAATGTTTTTTATCAACGATCCCAATCTATAGCATTACATGTTTTAGGCTCATCGTGCGGTCCATTGGCACGTTGGACGGGTTGTTAAAGAAGTGAACTTATGGGAAGGATTGAAGGATTCTAGGAGAGTTATGCTAATAAACTAGGATACGGCGTGTATCGTGAAGGAAGAAAGAGGAGCGCGACTTAGGAAAATGGATCTATAGAACCTGGCTTTGGGAGCCAAATTGGCTTGGAAACTATATGTTTCCTCAAAAACCTTGGTGCAAGTTTATGAGGGAAAAATATTTAGACTAGAAGGACTTGGAAAGGAATTTTACCTTGGCCAACTCTGAATCAGGTTTGACGATTTGGAGGTTCATCTGGGAAAGATGAAGAGTAATCTTGAATCATCTGTCCTGTAAAATTGGTAATGGAAAGAAGGCTCGGTTCTAGAGAGACTCGTGGAATGGGGTGAAAGAATTAATTGATTGTATTGAGGATAAGGAGTGGGTGTTAGAAGTTCAAGGCGGTACAGGAGAGATGGGAATTTAAGGTCCTAATATCTGTTACCTATGTAGAGGGAATGAGGAAACCGCTGAACATCTCTTTTTTTGGTGTCCGTTGGTGGTGAGATGTTGGGACCGGTTGATGGAAACGTTAGAATGGAGATTGGCTAGGAATAGGACATTAATGGAGTTCTTGCTTTCCTGGCCGACAGAGAGTAAGCATTCAAAATGGGGAGACTTATCCAGGTGACTAGTCCTTCCATGGTAGCTTGGCGGATATGCAAAGAAATAAATAGGAGTATTTTTAGAGACGAGGACTTTTTGAAGGAATATTTAATTGTTGAAGTGGTGAAAGGGAATATTCCAGGGAAACGGGTGAAGATTTACTCCAAATGGGACAAAATGATGGAAGAGAAATGGGGTTTGAAGGATCTAGTCATCTGCAACATCATTAATAAACAATCTAAGAGGAAGGGAGTAAGATGTCGGGAACCAACCCCAGGTTGGCTTAAGTTGAATTTAAATGGAGCTAGCAAAGGAAATCCGAGTAAGGCAGGGTTCGGCGCTATTTTGAGGGATGATTCGGGAAAAATGATTATTGCAATTATGGGATTGATGGGAATAGCTACCAATAACAAGGCAGAGATGTGTGCACTCAATAATGGGTTGGAGATGTGTGTGAACAAGGAGGTTTCGAATATTCTCATTGAAGGGAACTCACAAGTGGTGTTAAATGGAGTGATGCGCTCTAATTTTATCAGCTGGAAATTAAATCAATGGCTACCAGCGATTGAATAAAAATCGAGCAAATTCTCGGAGTACCGTTTCAATCATTCATATAGGGAAGGAAATAGGGTATCTAATTGGCTTGCCAATGAAGGTCTAAGAAAAGGTAGATAGATGGTCGAGTTGGATGAGATAGACCTGTAGAATGAGTTTAGTACTATTTTGGGAGAGGATAGGGAAGTACATCCTCCTGAGAGAATTGGATGAGATTTATCTTACTCAAGCTAGAGGCGGCATGGAAGGAAGTGTATTCGTGCCTAGAATTGTGTCTTCTAAATCAAAGTATAATGTTTTGACGACAAATTTTTTGGGTAAGGTAAGATTTTGTTCAGATTTAGGATCGGGTCAGTAGCAGTTTTGGGCAGAGTGAAGTCGTAGTTGGATAGGATAGACATCAGTGGAGATGACTCTAGATCATGCTAAAAGGGATACATTAGGAGAAGAAGTGTTTTGCAGAGCACAGAAGGAACAAAAGAGAAGTTGAGAATGGATGAGGACTTTGGACTTTGCACTTAGGGAAGCGCTAGAGGAAGAGATCAGCCGCCTTTTTAAGAAGGCAAATGACAAAGAAAAACACTCTGTGATCCAAATTTTAAGAGTCGACTTCTAGAACGATGGCCACGTTCATGATAGGGTGGTGATGGAGAATATATTTAATCCGATCGTTGAGGTCCTTGGAAAACCTTCAGCAGCTATAGGGATAGTGAGGAGAATGATGAGGGAAGATATATACGAGGAAGTGATGAGGGCTGCACTGGATTCAAGATGCATGTTGGGATATTTCAACCTGAATGACGAAGGGAAGAAGGTGAAACAAAAATGGCATGGTCTTTGTTTAAGAAAAGACTGATGGAGGATTATGGCCTGGACAAGTTCAATAGATACATGAGAGAGAATTATGGTATCATGCCTGTGGAGATTATTGAAAGGGTGGTAGAAATAGGTAATGGGATTATGTATTTGTATAAATGAGAGGTTGGCTTTGTCTACTGTGTAATTTTGTTTTTCAGTTTTTAATAAAAAAGGGTATTGCCTCCTAGGAAGATCTCGCTTCAGAAAAAATTAAAAAATTAAAAAAATAAAAAAAGGAATGGAGATTGGAGCAATACTTTTAAGCCAAATCTTTTCTTTAAATCTTACAAACCTTTTTTCCAAATAAAACTAGAAGTGAACAACTGTTACGATCTTAAATTAAATTTAAATTTAAATTTAAGGTTAGTGTTAGGGTTCAAATGGGTTTATGGGTTATGTTAGCATAAAGATTGGGATATGCTTAAGGTTGGGATGGATTTACAATTAAGGTTACTTTAGGGTTATGGTTCGGGTTCAAAATAGGGTTTAGTAATTATGGTAAGGGTTAATTTTAGGGTTAGCTTATAATAAGGGTTCAATTACAATTAGTGCTAGAGTTAAATTATGGTTAGCATTAGGGTTGTGTTTCAATTACATTAGGGTTAGGGTTAAATTAGTCTTACACTTCAATTAGGATTAGGGTTTGGGCTCGATTAGGGTTAGGATTAGAGTTTAATTGAGATTATAGTTCAATTAGGGTTAGGGTTAAGTTTAAAAATAGGGTTGAATTAGGTGTAGATTAGGGTTGAAGTTGTAGTTAGGGTTCAAATGTATGGTTAGAGTTGAGTTTAGGATCAACATTAAAGTAGAGAGATTAGGGTTAAGGATTAATGTTATAATTAATTAGAGATGGGATTTGATTGTGGAAAGGGTTTAATTATAGTTAGGGTTCGTATAAGAGTTCAATTAGGGTTAAGGTTAAATTGGAAGCAAAGTTTTATTGGGGTTAAGATTCATGCTAGAATCCAATTAGGATCATAGTTGAATAAGAGTTAGGGTTCAATTAGGGTTAGATTAAGGTTGAATTTATAGGTTGTGTTTAGTCGTAGAGTTATTTGCCCGTGCAAATGAAGAGGATGCATATTCAATTACAAATATATCCTATCAGTTTTGAAACTACTATACTGAGAGAGGCGAGAGGGTTCTTGCATTAACTGATCTTCATAGCAAAATGTCGTTGCCTATTTGGTGTAAGTCCAAGAGCTCGCTTGGAGGACCGGAAAGCAAGTGTCCAAACCTGCAGCTGAAGAAAATGAAATAGTAGCAATTATTCTAACATAGATAGGAGCGATTTTAAAGAGACGATGATGAAGATGAACCAGTTGGTCTTCCACGTCACCGTTGGTACAATTCATTAAGATGGCAGTTACATTATCTGAGGATAATGTCAGTTACATTAGGCGATCCGCATTCCATTAAGTCTTTTTTGATAAAAGTGAAAATTTATTTGAAAATTACAGACAAGTGAAAACTGTAGTAAATATATTGATTTATTGGAAAAACTGTATTATATAGATGCCAGTAAATTTTGTGTTTTTAAGAATGAGTATCCAGATCACTCTCTTGAAAAATTATAATCTTTCGATTAATTTATAATATAAATATAATTCATCATTTAATTTAATTTATTTCAATATTTCAATACTCAGTGATGCAGGGTACACCATACTTACTGCAAGATTTTCAAGCATTTCATTAGTAATTTCTTTTTCATTGATCGTAGTTAATTTATTAAAATTATACTTATCATGAAATATAAAAGAATCTAAATTCCATTATAAAACATCAGAAAAAGAAAATAATTCATACAAACTATAAGATAAATGTTCAAAACAAATTAAAATTCAATAATATATCTTACAAATATATTTCTAAAATCAAACACAATAACAACATTTAAAACATTTCTTGAATCACAAACATTCCATTTGTATGTTACCAAAAATGGTATCTAAATAGCACAATGATGTATCTCACAAACAAAAGAAGTAACCAAAGATGAAGCTTGAACACCAAATATGTGTTATCTGCTATATATATCCCTCCTCACAAGCCAACAGCCAATATGTTTAGCTGTTTTCTAAAGTAGTCAAATGTGTCCCTGTTGCCGAAGAGTGCTAACAACAGCTAGAGCATCACTAATCAACATGGTCAGATTATCTGTATTATCTTTTACACTGGAAACCAAGGTTGCAGGAACATTGCTTTCTTTCAACCCACTCAAACATGTATCCTGATTAGTCTCCACACCACTCAGCCTTGTGAGCACATCTTCTACATATTCCATGAAATTGACATTAGACAATTGCTTTAGTTCTGACTGTGAATCATGAAGCTGTTCCCTTGTATCCTTCAACGGATCTGAGCAGTCTTCAAGAGCCGAGACATTGGGATTTCTTTTTTTGAGCTTTTCTATAAACCTAGAAACAGGTTTCGCTACTTCACTAGACAAACGGACTGCAATAACAGAAAGCTGGGTTAAATCTGCCTCCAAAGCCCCAGAAGCTTTGGACAATGATGAAACGCAAAAGTGTGTATATAAGGCATTACTGCAGGCATTACTAATTGTATCGGAAGTCTGAGCCCAGCCTCCATGAATTGCTAAAAACATGATTGCGCACAAGAGACCACTTCTGTAGGACGCCATGCTTGGAATCAACTGCTCTATTGAAATCACCGACTGAACCAAATGCTCTATTAATGTTTCCCTCGCTTCTGGGACAATATATAGCTCAATCTGAATCTGCTGCATACAAAACTTTCATGGTTGTCATTCAGTAGCAACAGGCCTTTTGCATGCCACTGGAATTTTATATAGTGCACGGTTTTGCGAGATACATATTTATCTATTTTTATCCTTTTTCCTCGTGCATTTAGAGCTAAAATTAGATTTAATGCGTTTCTTGGATTGTCTTTTAAAGTTCTCGCACTTCATGCATGTCATTCTCCTCGTAAACGACTGCTGTTTTGTGTTAACAACTACCACTTGTTACCCGAGGGCGTTCTTTTATGTGAAGTGCGCGACCTGTGTTGTAACTCTCGTCCGCTCGTTTTTGCTTAACATCGCTTCTAATAGTAACTCTCGTGCGCGACCTGTGTTCTAGATCCTCTATTTTTTTATCCTCTCATTTATCATGCAATATATCTTGTAACGTTTGTTTATCTCTTTCAATTATGTTCCTCCTTTATTTATTTATTTTTTGTTTGTATTGTTTGTTCATCTAGGTCTTGATATCACAATCTGTATTATATTTATATCCTCCTCTGTTTGTGTAGTGTCATCCTAGATCTCCTTGACTAATTCATCTATACTTATTCCTATTATACCATAAACAATATATTACGTTTTGTTTATATTATCTTCTTCTACCACGACACTCTTCTCTTAGCTAGTAGGCTAGCATGGGCCTTTTAGTGGACTCCATGGTCTCACTTCTCACTCTTTGCTTGGCCTCATCATTTTAAGAACAAAGAGTATCTACTATCTACTTATACATAAGCTCCTTTTTTTATAGATCTCTTTTTGTGATCTATTACTTAGGAACAAGTTTAATTCTGAAGGCACTTGTCCAAATGTTATCCAATAGTTGTGTTGCCTTCTCTCCTTTTTCCTTAATGGTGTCAATCATTTCCTTCAAAAATTCCTATATTATATCTACCATTACATAATTACTACTCCCAATGAAGTCCAATATGACTTGGATAACGATCTTTCATTCTCTACAAAAAATATTCTATATAGCTGTGCTACTTCCAATGATTTTCCTAGTCTATAAAGTGATCTATACAAGGAAAAATATGGATTTATTTTTATCTTTCTTCTTATGTGTCTAAGCTTTGATATTTTCCATTTTCTTATTATTGGCCCTTTTTTTTTCCATAGTTTTTATTTTTTATATTTTATCCCTTCTGACTCTCTATGAAACTTTTGTTGCAAGTATTGTGCTTAAATTTCTTCACCTCTTCCTCTTCCTCCTCAACTGAGATAATTTTGTTCTTATCCTTTTCATTCTATGTTGTTTTTGGATCAGAGCACCCAACTTCTCCTTTATTTTTCTTGGAACTTTTATTGCGTGGAAATTGGAAAATAAGAAATACAAATACTCAAAAACATAAAAAAGAAATTAAATATAAATCCTATTTACCAATATCATTACAAATCTCAGAAAGAAAGATGCGTTGATGTTGTTCACCTTGAAAGTATGTGGATGCTTGATCCTCACATCATAACATATGTCATAAAATGAATTTGCATAAAATGTGATTCTAAAAGGGTGGGGAAAGGATCTTATTTATAGTTTTATAATAAAAAATCAATAGATGATAAGGATAAGAATGATGACATTGAATCAACTCAACTACAAAATGATTTTTTTCCATTTTGAGTCTGTGAGAGGATAATAATAAATTATTTATTTACATGATGGATAAATGGGCACATAAAGGTCCTATTTTAAAGATTGAGTTAACTAATGAAAGAAGAAGCAATATCTAAGATGGAAATGAGTTAACGTATGAAGAAGATTATGTTTCTAAAATGAGGAAGATTTGATTAAGGAAGATGAGTTAACATTCACAACCAACCTTTCATCCATCCTTCTAAATAAAAAGTTCATTTCCAATCAATCGTGTTAATCTATATTCCCTCCTCTGAATAATTATCTATCTATCTTAACCAAGATTTTATCCATCATCCTATTTTTCCAGTTTCAATCCTAAATCCAGTTTCATCTCTCATCTTCAATATTAATTCTCATTTTTCTAATACATCATCTTAATCTCCATCCCTCCTCCAAGAAAAAATCCAATTCTCTCAACCAACCTTTCCTCCACCATCGTATTCTACTACTATCCACCCAAATGGAACACGATATATTAAGACGGGGGTTGAATCAACATTTGCCAATTCAAACTCGACTAAACATCAATTACCATTAATAACTTCTCCAAACATCACGTCTAGATTCACCATTATAAGTCTTTGATCGTGAGGAAAGTCACTACATAAAGTTTGAAATATTTTCATATGATTCAAGGGATCACTTTTTCCATTATAAAGCTCTAATTGAGAGACTTCCACATGTTTAGGAGGGACAACATAGACAATGCCATCAAATAATGGGCTCGCTACATTAAATGTGGGCACATTAAACTTGGATTGGGTAATGGAAGCCAACTGTTGTTGTAGGAATGGAACAGTTTGAGCTAAGTTATTGATGGTTGCTTCAGTGGATGGATTGAAATTGGACATATTGGATTGTGATGGAGGAGTAACATTGTTGTATGAAGGTTGAGGTTAAGAGTACGGAGGTGGAACACTATGATAGAAGATGTAAATATGAGCACACTAGACAAGGATGTAGGCATAGGAATGGAATGAATGACTTGACTAGTAGCCTGAGCATAACCAAGGACTTCGGCACAACTTTTGATAGGCATGATATTACTGTCAACAATATGAGCAAAGCCACACAACAACTAAAAACCAATTTTATCACTTTGCACCATCCTTTTTAATCCTTTAATCAATGGGATTGCCTTACTTTTTGGGTAATGTTTTTTATAAAGATAAACAAGTTTTACAGGGACCTGAAACCCAGAGTATTACAGACCAAGGCCAGCAGCCAACCCGACAGAAAAACTAAGCAAAACAGGGTACAAACCCCACACAGACAAAAAGCCAAAAAACAAAAACCAGCTAAACCAAAAAACAAGGCAAAGCACTCAACTAAGAGAGTGAATCAATTTAGCATTTTTCTAAATAATCCTCTTATTGATTTTCTCCAAATCCTCCATGATGAATCTGGAGGTTCACTGGCCCTGGGTTCGGCTCCTGGTTCTAGTGCAAGGACCCGAGCTAGTCTTCCCACCAGTAGCACTCTTTCCACCCTCCGATGCAATCTTTTTCTGCTTTTCCCCCAAGGGAGGCTCACTGGTGTTGGTCCTGGTTCTATAATCAGTTATCATGGAATTATTTTTTTCCAAACCATCAGCACTATTGTTCATCATCTGCCTACTGATTTCCACCAAATTGTTCAGGTTTTCTTTGATCTCACTCGCATCCTCTTCCATCTTCTCAATTCTGTGCTCTTGGTCAACCTTCATAGTTTCCACATGTTGAGAAATTTTCTGGATCATACTCATGATCTTCTCAGTTTTATTGGGCCCAAGGGATTCCGTGAAAGTCTCAACAATTCCTTTAATACCATCTTTTAGGGATCCAATTTCCTTCTCCACCCACTTCCAACAGATCTCCTGACTTCTAGTAGCCTCCAATAGGGAATTTCCCATCACCCTCTCCTCCTTTATCTTACCTTAATTTTGTTTGTTCTCAAACCCATGTTTCTCATCATCCACATTGATAGGGATGTCCAACCTAATCTCATGGTCCAGGACTTTGGACCCACTAGGTTTGGTTAGTTTCATTTTCCTTTTGGTGGGTGGCTCCAGGTCTTGCATTTTCCTGCTACCAGATTTGAACTTACTTGTCGCCCACCTTGGAGGATTGATTTTCCTGCTACCGTTAGTTCCCAGGGTCACCATAAGCTCCCCTTATTTCTTTGGTCTATACTCAGGGTGCTCCATATCTTTGCTATCACGCCAATCCATGGCAGTACGACTGTCATCCTCATGCATCTTTGTATCAGAAACCAACTGCACATCAGGGTTAGAGGAGGAAATGTGGGTTTTATCAATGGGGGAGGGTTTCACTTCATGATCTTGGGCGTATTCCATAATCAACAAGATAAGCCCTTCATGAATCATAGGGTTATCCTGGTTTTCAAAATGTTTAACTAAACTATTCCCCAAGGACGAAACCAAATAAAAGGGAATAGAAATCAATATACCGTGCCTAAAATGGTTTAAGATATTAAAATGATGTGAGAAAATGCTAGCACATCTACCATCCAGGGTGATGTATCTCATGATGAATTCTGCCATATCAGCCCAGAGGTTTTAGAATCTTTTCCTAAAAAATAGAGCTCCACGAGCTTAGGAATATATTATGTCATTTGTCAATCATATAAATTTTAGGAAAATAATTAAATTTATTTACCACCAATTTGCAGCAGTTTAAACTTAAGTTGATCTCAACTACAAAGTTCATAGCATCCTTAAATTTACGATCTTAAATTTTTAAGCTGAAGCGCAAAACAAAATTTATGGGACCGCCAACTTTAAAATATTCCTAAAAAATCTTAGCAGCTCCAGCTCTATGTTTTAGGTAGCCCCCCTCCATGGGACCCAGTCTTAGTCTCTAGAATACATTAAGACATTATTATCGTTTGTACATGATAAATACATCATAATAGATATTTGGTGCATTCTAAGAGCTAGATAACCATTCCCTTCTATAGAAAAGGTCAGGTTTTAAAATTTAAACAATACGCTCTTAAAACAAATTTTTATTCTCATTAGAGGAATTGGCAATGGACTGAGACATTAACATCACCCAAATTTACTCTTCTGGTGAGAGGTTTATTGGGACCATTTTTAATAGTAAAATGGAAGGGATGTGTAATAAAATATAAATATATAATATTGTATAGATATAAAGCATTAAGCTTTTAAATTTATGTACAAGGCTATAATATAAGAAAAACTTACATAAAATAGAAAATCATAATCTTAGGAGTTATCGAAATAATTCTTCCCTAATATTTAGCTTGAAATCTATTTTTTGAACCTCAATTTTAAAAGCATAGAGAAAATTTACAAACAAAAAAATTCTTCATTTTTAATATAAAATATATTTTTTCTTTCAAAATTAAATTATAGATAAATATCAAATTTTTCAAAATATTAAAATTAAGAAATTAAAATTTTTAATCTATTTTATTAGATTTTTTTTTTTAAATTATAATTCCTTTTTTAATTAAAATTTTCATTTAGAAACGTGATCTTTATATATAAACATTAATAATGTGTGAAATTAAATGACAGGATATTATAACAAGGAATGGAGATTGGGATATTTATATAGCGGAGAGGATGAGGGAGAGTCTGAGAGAACCGTTCTGGAATAATGGTGGATCCGCAAGAAATGTTCGCGGAGGAGAAACTGGTGGGATCAAGTCGAAAAATGCGGAGGGAAGTGGAAGCAGACTTGGTCGAGATTAATATGTCAGATGATATTGAAGAAAATATAGAACTATGGGTGGAACTAGTGGTTATCCGAAGGGTAGTACGATCTAGATACGAGAGAAGGCAGATTAAATATTGGATTAAGGAGAATTGGAAAGCCAAGGTAGTGGCTTAATTCATACCAAGGGGATTCCTCATTGTTATTTTTGCAGAGGTGGAAGAGAAAGAGGAGACCCTTCACCACGGTAATTGGATTGTCAAAAATTATCCTTTATATATGCAATCGTGGTTTCCAAATTTCGACCCAGTGCCATTGGCCCCGTATGACTGCCCTATTTGGATTTGGCTGTATAATTTACGGATCGAATATTGGGGAGAAAGTAGCATGGAGAAAATAGGTAGAACTTTGGGGACACTATAAATAGATGAGAGGTTGGTGGAAAATGACTCTTATTTGTATTCAGAATCAAAATCGTTGAAGTTAGAAGGGTTCTCCCCAAGATTTGATTGACATCGAACGGTAGGATATGGATGCAGAAAATTGAAGTGGAAGTCGACAAGTGCCTTTGTGAAAGATGTGGAAGTAGGTCTCACATGAGAGAAAATTGCAAAATATTTGTTGGGTCGGCTAAGAGATGACTTATGAAGAACGGGAGTCATGAGATGATTGAGAAGGCAATTACGACACCAAGAAATGAGTCAATAATCCCCTCAAGGGCTCTGGTCATCAAAGAAGCGAATGGAGAAAAGAAGAGGGAGTAGAACAGGGAAATTTAAAATCACGATGAAATTTCCCCCACAAATAGGATCATTGAGCAAGATAAGGCCCCTGGCAAATCTCAGGAGGCTCAAACGGGCCTGTCAGACACGGAAGTGGAATATGATGTGAGGTTGGTAGAGGAATTTGATGATGAAGATTTCTTGGACATTATCGACCCGATATCCATTAACCAATCGACTAATGCTCTATTGGGGAGAACCAAAGGTAATAGAGGGAGGAGGAGTAACAAGCAAAAATGAGAGGACGGGGCTAAGGAGAAAGGAATCATCGGTGTGGTCAACTTTTTGAGAAGATCCAAGGGAGGTAAATCCTCCATTGGAGGACAATGAGAATTCTCACTTGGAATCAAGGGCCTTTCAACTCTTGACAAGAAACGCTTGGTTAGGCATTCGTTAGAGAAATCCTCTAATGACGTAATTCTGCTCCAAGAAACCAAGCTGAATTTGGACAAGGCGCTTAGTTTCTTGCATTACTGCTCTAGATGGGAAGGTTTTTTTCGAGAAGCTAAGGGCTATGCGAGTGGTTTGGGAATCTTATGGAATCCTCATGTGGTTAGGATTACCCCTAGAGAAACATCTGACTATTAGATGATTTGTAGAGTGAAACTTATTGCTTGTAATTCGGAGTTTTCTTTGATCAATGTATATGGACCGACTAAAATAGAGGGTAAGGTGAGAGTTTGGAAGGAACTATCAGAGAGAATTAGAATCATTGGCAAGGTCTGGCTAGTTGTTGCAGGAGACTTTAATGCTATTCTGGACCTGAATGAAAAAAAATGGTGGTCTGAGGAAGACCAACAGAATAATGGAAGACTTTAAAAGTTTTGTAGCAGAGAACGAAGTGATTGAAGTTTTTCCTAAAAATGGCCAATATACATGGATGAATAGGAGATTGAACTTCACCAACATTTCGGAGAGATTAGAGCGGTTCTTGGTGGGCCAGAAATGGATGGAAGGCCAATTCTCCTTGGTGACGAACATTCTGTCGATTTCTATATCCGATCACTTCCCTATTTAGTTAGAACTTGAGGTACGCAAGTCACAGTCCTCTAGGAATTTTAAATTCCAAAGTATGTGGTGACGAGATGGGCAATTCCAATCTAGTTTAAAAAGTTGGTGGGACGAAAGTAATAAATTCAAAGGTATGTCCAGCTTCTGTTTTGTTAAACGTTTACATTTTCTTAAGGATAAAAGTAGGAGGTGGAATGTAGAATCGTTTAGGAATATTTTTTAAAATAATTCGAGGTTAGATGAGGAGCTTGCTTCTCTTAATGAGAAGGTAATTCTCTTTGGGATGACCAATGATGAATATAAAAAAGAAAAGGAATTGAAGGGATGTCTATCGGAGGCATTGGCTAGGGAGGAGATTTATTGGCGCAACAAATCCAGGAAGATGTGTATTTCACCTAGGGACTTAAATACAAAGTTCTTTCACTCATCGGTGAAGGCTATGAGATTGATCAATAAGATTGAAGCAATCAAGGATGATAATGGTCAGTGTTGTTTAGCAGGAGATGATATTGAGAAGGTTGCAGTTCAACATTTTGAAAACCCACTTGGTTCTTTCATAGGCGGTGATGTTAGATATAGGGATAACGTATTAAAAGTAATAGACCAAGTCATATCCCAGGAAGAAAATGAAGCTTTGCATATGCCTTTCTCTCTGGAGGAAGTCAAGGAGGCGGCATTCTTTCTTCACCCTAATAAAGTGCCAGGCCTCGATGCCTTTATAGAAAAAGTATATCAAAAATGTTGGGACTTCAGGTGGGAGGACATATGGATGATGGTGGAAGAGTTTAGGAAGAAGAGGAGACTGGTCAGAGAAATCAACATCGCAATAATTTTTCTTATACCCCAAAGGTATAATTGTGAGATGATAGTGGATTACAGACCTATTTCTCTGTGTAACTCTATTTACAAAGTCATCTCAAAGGCCATGGCTTTGAGGATCAAGAATATTTTACATTAAATCATTTCGGAGGAACAACACGGATTTACCCCTGGCAGAGAAATCATCGATAGTATCATCCTGGTCTCGAAAACTCTTCACTCTATGGGAAGAGAGAATATGAAAAGGATGGTGGTAGAACTATACATGAGCAAGGTGTCTGACTAGGTTAATTGGGAATTCCTCCTCTTGGTCCTGGATAAATTTGGTTTTCACGGCAGATGGCTAGATTGTATGCGACAATCCATCTCATCAACCCATTTCTTAGTGTTGGTCAATGGTTATACATGTGGTTTCTTTAGAGACACCAATGGATTGAGACAAGGAGACCCTTTATCTCCCTCCTTATTTTTTCTAATGGTAGAATCTTTGGGCAGGAACATTAAGAAGAACTGTATGATGGGATTTTGCAAGGGAGTCGGGGTTCACAGAGACCTGGAGCCAATCTCGCATTCACAATTTGTTGATGATACGATCTTATTTTGGGAGGCTTCGGATCAGGAAGTGGTAGTGATTAAGGAAACTTTGGATGAGTATGTGGAGGCATCGATTCAAATCATGAATAAAAATAAGTCACAGGTGTTCCTTGTTAACACTAGCCAAAGGAATCAAAACAAGATTGAAAAAATATTGGAATTCCAAACAGAATCATTCCCTTCGATATATTTGGGAGTTCCCTTGTTCATCGATCGAAGTAATAGGTTGCTATAGGAGGAGATCATCAATAATTGTCAATCTAAAGCGGAATCATGGAAGAAAAAGTGGCTTTCATAGGCTGGTACGATTCAAATGATAAAATGTTTTTTATCAACGATCCCAATCTATAGCATTACATGTTTTAGGCTCATCGTGCGGTCCATTGGCACGTTGGACGGGTTGTTAAAGAAGTGAACTTATGGGAAGGATTGAAGGATTCTAGGAGAGTTATGCTAATAAACTAGGATACGGCGTGTATCGTGAAGGAAGAAAGAGGAGCGCGACTTAGGAAAATGGATCTATAGAACCTGGCTTTGGGAGCCAAATTGGCTTGGAAACTATATGTTTCCTCAAAAACCTTGGTGCAAGTTTATGAGGGAAAAATATTTAGACTAGAAGGACTTGGAAAGGAATTTTACCTTGGCCAACTCTGAATCAGGTTTGACGATTTGGAGGTTCATCTGGGAAAGATGAAGAGTAATCTTGAATCATCTGTCCTGTAAAATTGGTAATGGAAAGAAGGCTCGGTTCTAGAGAGACTCGTGGAATGGGGTGAAAGAATTAATTGATTGTATTGAGGATAAGGAGTGGGTGTTAGAAGTTCAAGGCGGTACAGGAGAGATGGGAATTTAAGGTCCTAATATCTGTTACCTATGTAGAGGGAATGAGGAAACCGCTGAACATCTCTTTTTTTGGTGTCCGTTGGTGGTGAGATGTTGGGACCGGTTGATGGAAACGTTAGAATGGAGATTGGCTAGGAATAGGACATTAATGGAGTTCTTGCTTTCCTGGCCGACAGAGAGTAAGCATTCAAAATGGGGAGACTTATCCAGGTGACTAGTCCTTCCATGGTAGCTTGGCGGATATGCAAAGAAATAAATAGGAGTATTTTTAGAGACGAGGACTTTTTGAAGGAATATTTAATTGTTGAAGTGGTGAAAGGGAATATTCCAGGGAAACGGGTGAAGATTTACTCCAAATGGGACAAAATGATGGAAGAGAAATGGGGTTTGAAGGATCTAGTCATCTGCAACATCATTAATAAACAATCTAAGAGGAAGGGAGTAAGATGTCGGGAACCAACCCCAGGTTGGCTTAAGTTGAATTTAAATGGAGCTAGCAAAGGAAATCCGAGTAAGGCAGGGTTCGGCGCTATTTTGAGGGATGATTCGGGAAAAATGATTATTGCAATTATGGGATTGATGGGAATAGCTACCAATAACAAGGCAGAGATGTGTGCACTCAATAATGGGTTGGAGATGTGTGTGAACAAGGAGGTTTCGAATATTCTCATTGAAGGGAACTCACAAGTGGTGTTAAATGGAGTGATGCGCTCTAATTTTATCAGCTGGAAATTAAATCAATGGCTACCAGCGATTGAATAAAAATCGAGCAAATTCTCGGAGTACCGTTTCAATCATTCATATAGGGAAGGAAATAGGGTATCTAATTGGCTTGCCAATGAAGGTCTAAGAAAAGGTAGATAGATGGTCGAGTTGGATGAGATAGACCTGTAGAATGAGTTTAGTACTATTTTGGGAGAGGATAGGGAAGTACATCCTCCTGAGAGAATTGGATGAGATTTATCTTACTCAAGCTAGAGGCGGCATGGAAGGAAGTGTATTCGTGCCTAGAATTGTGTCTTCTAAATCAAAGTATAATGTTTTGACGACAAATTTTTTGGGTAAGGTAAGATTTTGTTTAGATTTAGGATCGGGTCAGTAGCAGTTTTGGGCAGAGTGAAGTCGTAGTTGGATAGGATAGACATCAGTGGAGATGACTCTAGATCATGCTAAAAGGGATACATTAGGAGAAGAAGTGTTTTGCAGAGCACAGAAGGAACAAAAGAGAAGTTGAGAATGGATGAGGACTTTGGACTTTGCACTTAGGGAAGCGCTAGAGGAAGAGATCAGCCGCCTTTTTAAGAAGGCAAATGACAAAGAAAAACACTCTGTGATCCAAATTTTAAGAGTCGACTTCTAGAACGATGGCCACGTTCATGATAGGGTGGTGATGGAGAATATATTTAATCCGATCGTTGAGGTCCTTGGAAAACCTTCAGCAGCTATAGGGATAGTGAGGAGAATGATGAGGGAAGATATATACGAGGAAGTGATGAGGGCTGCACTGGATTCAAGATGCATGTTGGGATATTTCAACCTGAATGACGAAGGGAAGAAGGTGAAACAAAAATGGCATGGTCTTTGTTTAAGAAAAGACTGATGGAGGATTATGGCCTGGACAAGTTCAATAGATACATGAGAGAGAATTATGGTATCATGCCTGTGGAGATTATTGAAAGGGTGGTAGAAATAGGTAATGGGATTATGTATTTGTATAAATGAGAGGTTGGCTTTGTCTACTGTGTAATTTTGTTTTTCAGTTTTTAATAAAAAAGGGTATTGCCTCCTAGGAAGATCTCGCTTCAGAAAAAATTAAAAAATTAAAAAAATAAAAAAAGGAATGGAGATTGGAGCAATACTTTTAAGCCAAATCTTTTCTTTAAATCTTACAAACCTTTTTTCCAAATAAAACTAGAAGTGAACAACTGTTACGATCTTAAATTAAATTTAAATTTAAATTTAAGGTTAGTGTTAGGGTTCAAATGGGTTTATGGGTTATGTTAGCATAAAGATTGGGATATGCTTAAGGTTGGGATGGATTTACAATTAAGGTTACTTTAGGGTTATGGTTCGGGTTCAAAATAGGGTTTAGTAATTATGGTAAGGGTTAATTTTAGGGTTAGCTTATAATAAGGGTTCAATTACAATTAGTGCTAGAGTTAAATTATGGTTAGCATTAGGGTTGTGTTTCAATTACATTAGGGTTAGGGTTAAATTAGTCTTACACTTCAATTAGGATTAGGGTTTGGGCTCGATTAGGGTTAGGATTAGAGTTTAATTGAGATTATAGTTCAATTAGGGTTAGGGTTAAGTTTAAAAATAGGGTTGAATTAGGTGTAGATTAGGGTTGAAGTTGTAGTTAGGGTTCAAATGTATGGTTAGAGTTGAGTTTAGGATCAACATTAAAGTAGAGAGATTAGGGTTAAGGATTAATGTTATAATTAATTAGAGATGGGATTTGATTGTGGAAAGGGTTTAATTATAGTTAGGGTTCGTATAAGAGTTCAATTAGGGTTAAGGTTAAATTGGAAGCAAAGTTTTATTGGGGTTAAGATTCATGCTAGAATCCAATTAGGATCATAGTTGAATAAGAGTTAGGGTTCAATTAGGGTTAGATTAAGGTTGAATTTATAGGTTGTGTTTAGTCGTAGAGTTATTTGCCCGTGCAAATGAAGAGGATGCATATTCAATTACAAATATATCCTATCAGTTTTGAAACTACTATACTGAGAGAGGCGAGAGGGTTCTTGCATTAACTGATCTTCATAGCAAAATGTCGTTGCCTATTTGGTGTAAGTCCAAGAGCTCGCTTGGAGGACCGGAAAGCAAGTGTCCAAACCTGCAGCTGAAGAAAATGAAATAGTAGCAATTATTCTAACATAGATAGGAGCGATTTTAAAGAGACGATGATGAAGATGAACCAGTTGGTCTTCCACGTCACCGTTGGTACAATTCATTAAGATGGCAGTTACATTATCTGAGGATAATGTCAGTTACATTAGGCGATCCGCATTCCATTAAGTCTTTTTTGATAAAAGTGAAAATTTATTTGAAAATTACAGACAAGTGAAAACTGCAGTAAATATATTGATTTATTGGAAAAACTGTATTATATAGATGCCAGTAAATTTTGTGTTTTTAAGAATGAGTATCCAGATCACTCTCTTGAAAAATTATAATCTTTCGATTAATTTATAATATAAATATAATTCATCATTTAATTTAATTTATTTCAATATTTCAATACTCAGTGATGCAGGGTACACCATACTTACTGCAAGATTTTCAAGCATTTCATTAGTAATTTCTTTTTCATTGATCGTAGTTAATTTATTAAAATTATACTTATCATGAAATATAAAAGAATCTAAATTCCATTATAAAACATCAGAAAAAGAAAATAATTCATACAAACTATAAGATAAATGTTCAAAACAAATTAAAATTCAATAATATATCCTACAAATATATTTCTAAAATCAAACACAATAACAACATTTAAAACATTTCTTGAATCACAAACATTCCATTTGTATGTTACCAAAAATGGTATCTAAATAGCACAATGATGTATCTCACAAACAAAAGAAGTAACCAAAGATGAAGCTTGAACACCAAATATGTGTTATCTGCTATATATATCCCTCCTCACAAGCCAACAGCCAATATGTTTAGCTGTTTTCTAAAGTAGTCAAATGTGTCCCTGTTGCCGAAGAGTGCTAACAACAGCTAGAGCATCACTAATCAACATGGTCAGATTATCTGTATTATCTTTTACACTGGAAACCAAGGTTGCAGGAACATTGCTTTCTTTCAACCCACTCAAACATGTATCCTGATTAGTCTCCACACCACTCAGCCTTGTGAGCACATCTTCTACATATTCCATGAAATTGACATTAGACAATTGCTTTAGTTCTGACTGTGAATCATGAAGCTGTTCCCTTGTATCCTTCAACGGATCTGAGCAGTCTTCAAGAGCCGAGACATTGGGATTTCTTTTTTTGAGCTTTTCTATAAACCTAGAAACAGGTTTCGCTACTTCACTAGACAAACGGACTGCAATAACAGAAAGCTGGGTTAAATCTGCCTCCAAAGCCCCAGAAGCTTTGGACAATGATGAAACGCAAAAGTGTGTATATAAGGCATTACTGCAGGCATTACTAATTGTATCGGAAGTCTGAGCCCAGCCTCCATGAATTGCTAAAAACATGATTGCGCACAAGAGACCACTTCTGTAGGACGCCATGCTTGGAATCAACTGCTCTATTGAAATCACCGACTGAACCAAATGCTCTATTAATGTTTCCCTCGCTTCTGGGACAATATATAGCTCAATCTGAATCTGCTGCATACAAAACTTTCATGGTTGTCATTCAGTAGCAACAGGCCTTTTGCATGCCACTGGAATTTTATATAGTGCACGGTTTTGCGAGATACATATTTATCTATTTTTATCCTTTTTCCTCGTGCATTTAGAGCTAAAATTAGATTTAATGCGTTTCTTGGATTGTCTTTTAAAGTTCTCGCACTTCATGCATGTCATTCTCCTCGTAAACGACTGCTGTTTTGTGTTAACAACTACCACTTGTTACCCGAGGGCGTTCTTTTATGTGAAGTGCGCGACCTGTGTTGTAACTCTCGTCCGCTCGTTTTTGCTTAACATCGCTTCTAATAGTAACTCTCGTGCGCGACCTGTGTTCTAGATCCTCTATTTTTTTATCCTCTCATTTATCATGCAATATATCTTGTA
The DNA here is from genome assembly GCF_030272615.1 of Cryptomeria japonica. Lineage (NCBI taxonomy): Eukaryota > Viridiplantae > Streptophyta > Pinopsida > Cupressales > Cupressaceae > Cryptomeria > Cryptomeria japonica. The sequence continues at coordinate 41,322 of NW_026729260.1, forward strand.
ACGTTTGTTTATCTCTTTCAATTATGTTCCTCCTTTATTTATTTATTTTTTGTTTGTATTGTTTGTTCATCTAGGTCTTGATATCACAATCTGTATTATATTTATATCCTCCTCTGTTTGTGTAGTGTCATCCTAGATCTCCTTGACTAATTCATCTATACTTATTCCTATTATACCATAAACAATATATTACGTTTTGTTTATATTATCTTCTTCTACCACGACACTCTTCTCTTAGCTAGTAGGCTAGCATGGGCCTTTTAGTGGACTCCATGGTCTCACTTCTCACTCTTTGCTTGGCCTCATCATTTTAAGAACAAAGAGTATCTACTATCTACTTATACATAAGCTCCTTTTTTTATAGATCTCTTTTTGTGATCTATTACTTAGGAACAAGTTTAATTCTGAAGGCACTTGTCCAAATGTTATCCAATAGTTGTGTTGCCTTCTCTCCTTTTTCCTTAATGGTGTCAATCATTTCCTTCAAAAATTCCTATATTATATCTACCATTACATAATTACTACTCCCAATGAAGTCCAATATGACTTGGATAACGATCTTTCATTCTCTACAAAAAATATTCTATATAGCTGTGCTACTTCCAATGATTTTCCTAGTCTATAAAGTGATCTATACAAGGAAAAATATGGATTTATTTTTATCTTTCTTCTTATGTGTCTAAGCTTTGATATTTTCCATTTTCTTATTATTGGCCCTTTTTTTTTCCATAGTTTTTATTTTTTATATTTTATCCCTTCTGACTCTCTATGAAACTTTTGTTGCAAGTATTGTGCTTAAATTTCTTCACCTCTTCCTCTTCCTCCTCAACTGAGATAATTTTGTTCTTATCCTTTTCATTCTATGTTGTTTTTGGATCAGAGCACCCAACTTCTCCTTTATTTTTCTTGGAACTTTTATTGCGTGGAAATTGGAAAATAAGAAATACAAATACTCAAAAACATAAAAAAGAAATTAAATATAAATCCTATTTACCAATATCATTACAAATCTCAGAAAGAAAGATGCGTTGATGTTGTTCACCTTGAAAGTATGTGGATGCTTGATCCTCACATCATAACATATGTCATAAAATGAATTTGCATAAAATGTGATTCTAAAAGGGTGGGGAAAGGATCTTATTTATAGTTTTATAATAAAAAATCAATAGATGATAAGGATAAGAATGATGACATTGAATCAACTCAACTACAAAATGATTTTTTTCCATTTTGAGTCTGTGAGAGGATAATAATAAATTATTTATTTACATGATGGATAAATGGGCACATAAAGGTCCTATTTTAAAGATTGAGTTAACTAATGAAAGAAGAAGCAATATCTAAGATGGAAATGAGTTAACGTATGAAGAAGATTATGTTTCTAAAATGAGGAAGATTTGATTAAGGAAGATGAGTTAACATTCACAACCAACCTTTCATCCATCCTTCTAAATAAAAAGTTCATTTCCAATCAATCGTGTTAATCTATATTCCCTCCTCTGAATAATTATCTATCTATCTTAACCAAGATTTTATCCATCATCCTATTTTTCCAGTTTCAATCCTAAATCCAGTTTCATCTCTCATCTTCAATATTAATTCTCATTTTTCTAATACATCATCTTAATCTCCATCCCTCCTCCAAGAAAAAATCCAATTCTCTCAACCAACCTTTCCTCCACCATCGTATTCTACTACTATCCACCCAAATGGAACACGATATATTAAGACGGGGGTTGAATCAACATTTGCCAATTCAAACTCGACTAAACATCAATTACCATTAATAACTTCTCCAAACATCACGTCTAGATTCACCATTATAAGTCTTTGATCGTGAGGAAAGTCACTACATAAAGTTTGAAATATTTTCATATGATTCAAGGGATCACTTTTTCCATTATAAAGCTCTAATTGAGAGACTTCCACATGTTTAGGAGGGACAACATAGACAATGCCATCAAATAATGGGCTCGCTACATTAAATGTGGGCACATTAAACTTGGATTGGGTAATGGAAGCCAACTGTTGTTGTAGGAATGGAACAGTTTGAGCTAAGTTATTGATGGTTGCTTCAGTGGATGGATTGAAATTGGACATATTGGATTGTGATGGAGGAGTAACATTGTTGTATGAAGGTTGAGGTTAAGAGTACGGAGGTGGAACACTATGATAGAAGATGTAAATATGAGCACACTAGACAAGGATGTAGGCATAGGAATGGAATGAATGACTTGACTAGTAGCCTGAGCATAACCAAGGACTTCGGCACAACTTTTGATAGGCATGATATTACTCTCAACAATATGAGCAAAGCCACACAACAACTAAAAACCAATTTTATCACTTTGCACCATCCTTTTTAATCCTTTAATCAATGGGATTGCCTTACTTTTTGGGTAATGTTTTTTATAAAGATAAACAAGTTTTACAGGGACCTGAAACCCAGAGTATTACAGACCAAGGCCAGCAGCCAACCCGACCGAAAAACTAAGCAAAACAGGGTACAAACCCCACACAGACAAAAAGCCAAAAAACAAAAACCAGCTAAACCAAAAAACAAGGCAAAGCACTCAACTAAGAGAGTGAATCAATTTAGCATTTTTCTAAATAATCCTCTTATTGATTTTCTCCAAATCCTCCATGATGAATCTGGAGGTTCACTGGCCCTGGGTTCGGCTCCTGGTTCTAGTGCAAGGACCCGAGCTAGTCTTCCCACCAGTAGCACTCTTTCCACCCTCCGATGCAATCTTTTTCTGCTTTTCCCCCAAGGGAGGCTCACTGGTGTTGGTCCTGGTTCTATAATCAGTTATCATGGAATTATTTTTTTCCAAACCATCAGCACTATTGTTCATCATCTGCCTACTGATTTCCACCAAATTGTTCAGGTTTTCTTTGATCTCACTCGCATCCTCTTCCATCTTCTCAATTCTGTGCTCTTGGTCAACCTTCATAGTTTCCACATGTTGAGAAATTTTCTGGATCATACTCATGATCTTCTCAGTTTTATTGGGCCCAAGGGATTCCGTGAAAGTCTCAACAATTCCTTTAATACCATCTTTTAGGGATCCAATTTCCTTCTCCACCCACTTCCAACAGATCTCCTGACTTCTAGTAGCCTCCAATAGGGAATTTCCCATCACCCTCTCCTCCTTTATCTTACCTTAATTTTGTTTGTTCTCAAACCCATGTTTCTCATCATCCACATTGATAGGGATGTCCAACCTAATCTCATGGTCCAGGACTTTGGACCCACTAGGTTTGGTTAGTTTCATTTTCCTTTTGGTGGGTGGCTCCAGGTCTTGCATTTTCCTGCTACCAGATTTGAACTTACTTGTCGCCCACCTTGGAGGATTGATTTTCCTGCTACCGTTAGTTCCCAGGGTCACCATAAGCTCCCCTTATTTCTTTGGTCTATACTCAGGGTGCTCCATATCTTTGCTATCACGCCAATCCATGGCAGTACGACTGTCATCCTCATGCATCTTTGTATCAGAAACCAACTGCACATCAGGGTTAGAGGAGGAAATGTGGGTTTTATCAATGGGGGAGGGTTTCACTTCATGATCTTGGGCGTATTCCATAATCAACAAGATAAGCCCTTCATGAATCATAGGGTTATCCTGGTTTTCAAAATGTTTAACTAAACTATTCCCCAAGGACGAAACCAAATAAAAGGGAATAGAAATCAATATACCGTGCCTAAAATGGTTTAAGATATTAAAATGATGTGAGAAAATGCTAGCACATCTACCATCCAGGGTGATGTATCTCATGATGAATTCTGCCATATCAGCCCAGAGGTTTTAGAATCTTTTCCTAAAAAATAGAGCTCCACGAGCTTAGGAATATATTATGTCATTTGTCAATCATATAAATTTTAGGAAAATAATTAAATTTATTTACCACCAATTTGCAGCAGTTTAAACTTAAGTTGATCTCAACTACAAAGTTCATAGCATCCTTAAATTTACGATCTTAAATTTTTAAGCTGAAGCGCAAAACAAAATTTATGGGACCGCCAACTTTAAAATATTCCTAAAAAATCTTAGCAGCTCCAGCTCTATGTTTTAGGTAGCCCCCCTCCATGGGACCCAGTCTTAGTCTCTAGAATACATTAAGACATTATTATCGTTTGTACATGATAAATACATCATAATAGATATTTGGTGCATTCTAAGAGCTAGATAACCATTCCCTTCTATAGAAAAGGTCAGGTTTTAAAATTTAAACAATACGCTCTTAAAACAAATTTTTATTCTCATTAGAGGAATTGGCAATGGACTGAGACATTAACATCACCCAAATTTACTCTTCTGGTGAGAGGTTTATTGGGACCATTTTTAATAGTAAAATGGAAGGGATGTGTAATAAAATATAAATATATAATATTGTATAGATATAAAGCATTAAGCTTTTAAATTTATGTACAAGGCTATAATATAAGAAAAACTTACATAAAATAGAAAATCATAATCTTAGGAGTTATCGAAATAATTCTTCCCTAATATTTAGCTTGAAATCTATTTTTTGAACCTCAATTTTAAAAGCATAGAGAAAATTTACAAACAAAAAAATTCTTCATTTTTAATATAAAATATATTTTTTCTTTCAAAATTAAATTATAGATAAATATCAAATTTTTCAAAATATTAAAATTAAGAAATTAAAATTTTTAATCTATTTTATTAGATTTTTTTTTTTAAATTATAATTCCTTTTTTAATTAAAATTTTCATTTAGAAACGTGATCTTTATATATAAACATTAATAATGTGTGAAATTAAATGACAGGATATTATAACAAGGAATGGAGATTGGGATATTTATATAGCGGAGAGGATGAGGGAGAGTCTGAGAGAACCGTTCTGGAATAATGGTGGATCCGCAAGAAATGTTCGCGGAGGAGAAACTGGTGGGATCAAGTCGAAAAATGCGGAGGGAAGTGGAAGCAGACTTGGTCGAGATTAATATGTCAGATGATATTGAAGAAAATATAGAACTATGGGTGGAACTAGTGGTTATCCGAAGGGTAGTACGATCTAGATACGAGAGAAGGCAGATTAAATATTGGATTAAGGAGAATTGGAAAGCCAAGGTAGTGGCTTAATTCATACCAAGGGGATTCCTCATTGTTATTTTTGCAGAGGTGGAAGAGAAAGAGGAGACCCTTCACCACGGTAATTGGATTGTCAAAAATTATCCTTTATATATGCAATCGTGGTTTCCAAATTTCGACCCAGTGCCATTGGCCCCGTATGACTGCCCTATTTGGATTTGGCTGTATAATTTACGGATCGAATATTGGGGAGAAAGTAGCATGGAGAAAATAGGTAGAACTTTGGGGACACTATAAATAGATGAGAGGTTGGTGGAAAATGACTCTTATTTGTATTCAGAATCAAAATCGTTGAAGTTAGAAGGGTTCTCCCCAAGATTTGATTGACATCGAACGGTAGGATATGGATGCAGAAAATTGAAGTGGAAGTCGACAAGTGCCTTTGTGAAAGATGTGGAAGTAGGTCTCACATGAGAGAAAATTGCAAAATATTTGTTGGGTCGGCTAAGAGATGACTTATGAAGAACGGGAGTCATGAGATGATTGAGAAGGCAATTACGACACCAAGAAATGAGTCAATAATCCCCTCAAGGGCTCTGGTCATCAAAGAAGCGAATGGAGAAAAGAAGAGGGAGTAGAACAGGGAAATTTAAAATCACGATGAAATTTCCCCCACAAATAGGATCATTGAGCAAGATAAGGCCCCTGGCAAATCTCAGGAGGCTCAAACGGGCCTGTCAGACACGGAAGTGGAATATGATGTGAGGTTGGTAGAGGAATTTGATGATGAAGATTTCTTGGACATTATCGACCCGATATCCATTAACCAATCGACTAATGCTCTATTGGGGAGAACCAAAGGTAATAGAGGGAGGAGGAGTAACAAGCAAAAATGAGAGGACGGGGCTAAGGAGAAAGGAATCATCGGTGTGGTCAACTTTTTGAGAAGATCCAAGGGAGGTAAATCCTCCATTGGAGGACAATGAGAATTCTCACTTGGAATCAAGGGCCTTTCAACTCTTGACAAGAAACGCTTGGTTAGGCATTCGTTAGAGAAATCCTCTAATGACGTAATTCTGCTCCAAGAAACCAAGCTGAATTTGGACAAGGCGCTTAGTTTCTTGCATTACTGCTCTAGATGGGAAGGTTTTTTTCGAGAAGCTAAGGGCTATGCGAGTGGTTTGGGAATCTTATGGAATCCTCATGTGGTTAGGATTACCCCTAGAGAAACATCTGACTATTAGATGATTTGTAGAGTGAAACTTATTGCTTGTAATTCGGAGTTTTCTTTGATCAATGTATATGGACCGACTAAAATAGAGGGTAAGGTGAGAGTTTGGAAGGAACTATCAGAGAGAATTAGAATCATTGGCAAGGTCTGGCTAGTTGTTGCAGGAGACTTTAATGCTATTCTGGACCTGAATGAAAAAAAATGGTGGTCTGAGGAAGACCAACAGAATAATGGAAGACTTTAAAAGTTTTGTAGCAGAGAACGAAGTGATTGAAGTTTTTCCTAAAAATGGCCAATATACATGGATGAATAGGAGATTGAACTTCACCAACATTTCGGAGAGATTAGAGCGGTTCTTGGTGGGCCAGAAATGGATGGAAGGCCAATTCTCCTTGGTGACGAACATTCTGTCGATTTCTATATCCGATCACTTCCCTATTTAGTTAGAACTTGAGGTACGCAAGTCACAGTCCTCTAGGAATTTTAAATTCCAAAGTATGTGGTGACGAGATGGGCAATTCCAATCTAGTTTAAAAAGTTGGTGGGACGAAAGTAATAAATTCAAAGGTATGTCCAGCTTCTGTTTTGTTAAACGTTTACATTTTCTTAAGGATAAAAGTAGGAGGTGGAATGTAGAATCGTTTAGGAATATTTTTTAAAATAATTCGAGGTTAGATGAGGAGCTTGCTTCTCTTAATGAGAAGGTAATTCTCTTTGGGATGACCAATGATGAATATAAAAAAGAAAAGGAATTGAAGGGATGTCTATCGGAGGCATTGGCTAGGGAGGAGATTTATTGGCGCAACAAATCCAGGAAGATGTGTATTTCACCTAGGGACTTAAATACAAAGTTCTTTCACTCATCGGTGAAGGCTATGAGATTGATCAATAAGATTGAAGCAATCAAGGATGATAATGGTCAGTGTTGTTTAGCAGGAGATGATATTGAGAAGGTTGCAGTTCAACATTTTGAAAACCCACTTGGTTCTTTCATAGGCGGTGATGTTAGATATAGGGATAACGTATTAAAAGTAATAGACCAAGTCATATCCCAGGAAGAAAATGAAGCTTTGCATATGCCTTTCTCTCTGGAGGAAGTCAAGGAGGCGGCATTCTTTCTTCACCCTAATAAAGTGCCAGGCCTCGATGCCTTTATAGAAAAAGTATATCAAAAATGTTGGGACTTCAGGTGGGAGGACATATGGATGATGGTGGAAGAGTTTAGGAAGAAGAGGAGACTGGTCAGAGAAATCAACATCGCAATAATTTTTCTTATACCCCAAAGGTATAATTGTGAGATGATAGTGGATTACAGACCTATTTCTCTGTGTAACTCTATTTACAAAGTCATCTCAAAGGCCATGGCTTTGAGGATCAAGAATATTTTACATTAAATCATTTCGGAGGAACAACACGGATTTACCCCTGGCAGAGAAATCATCGATAGTATCATCCTGGTCTCGAAAACTCTTCACTCTATGGGAAGAGAGAATATGAAAAGGATGGTGGTAGAACTATACATGAGCAAGGTGTCTGACTAGGTTAATTGGGAATTCCTCCTCTTGGTCCTGGATAAATTTGGTTTTCACGGCAGATGGCTAGATTGTATGCGACAATCCATCTCATCAACCCATTTCTTAGTGTTGGTCAATGGTTATACATGTGGTTTCTTTAGAGACACCAATGGATTGAGACAAGGAGACCCTTTATCTCCCTCCTTATTTTTTCTAATGGTAGAATCTTTGGGCAGGAACATTAAGAAGAACTGTATGATGGGATTTTGCAAGGGAGTCGGGGTTCACAGAGACCTGGAGCCAATCTCGCATTCACAATTTGTTGATGATACGATCTTATTTTGGGAGGCTTCGGATCAGGAAGTGGTAGTGATTAAGGAAACTTTGGATGAGTATGTGGAGGCATCGATTCAAATCATGAATAAAAATAAGTCACAGGTGTTCCTTGTTAACACTAGCCAAAGGAATCAAAACAAGATTGAAAAAATATTGGAATTCCAAACAGAATCATTCCCTTCGATATATTTGGGAGTTCCCTTGTTCATCGATCGAAGTAATAGGTTGCTATAGGAGGAGATCATCAATAATTGTCAATCTAAAGCGGAATCATGGAAGAAAAAGTGGCTTTCATAGGCTGGTACGATTCAAATGATAAAATGTTTTTTATCAACGATCCCAATCTATAGCATTACATGTTTTAGGCTCATCGTGCGGTCCATTGGCACGTTGGACGGGTTGTTAAAGAAGTGAACTTATGGGAAGGATTGAAGGATTCTAGGAGAGTTATGCTAATAAACTAGGATACGGCGTGTATCGTGAAGGAAGAAAGAGGAGCGCGACTTAGGAAAATGGATCTATAGAACCTGGCTTTGGGAGCCAAATTGGCTTGGAAACTATATGTTTCCTCAAAAACCTTGGTGCAAGTTTATGAGGGAAAAATATTTAGACTAGAAGGACTTGGAAAGGAATTTTACCTTGGCCAACTCTGAATCAGGTTTGACGATTTGGAGGTTCATCTGGGAAAGATGAAGAGTAATCTTGAATCATCTGTCCTGTAAAATTGGTAATGGAAAGAAGGCTCGGTTCTAGAGAGACTCGTGGAATGGGGTGAAAGAATTAATTGATTGTATTGAGGATAAGGAGTGGGTGTTAGAAGTTCAAGGCGGTACAGGAGAGATGGGAATTTAAGGTCCTAATATCTGTTACCTATGTAGAGGGAATGAGGAAACCGCTGAACATCTCTTTTTTTGGTGTCCGTTGGTGGTGAGATGTTGGGACCGGTTGATGGAAACGTTAGAATGGAGATTGGCTAGGAATAGGACATTAATGGAATTCTTGCTTTCCTGGCCGACAGAGAGTAAGCATTCAAAATGGGGAGACTTATCCAGGTGACTAGTCCTTCCATGGTAGCTTGGCGGATATGCAAAGAAATAAATAGGAGTATTTTTAGAGACGAGGACTTTTTGAAGGAATATTTAATTGTTGAAGTGGTGAAAGGGAATATTCCAGGGAAACGGGTGAAGATTTACTCCAAATGGGACAAAATGATGGAAGAGAAATGGGGTTTGAAGGATCTAGTCATCTGCAACATCATTAATAAACAATCTAAGAGGAAGGGAGTAAGATGTCGGGAACCAACCCCAGGTTGGCTTAAGTTGAATTTAAATGGAGCTAGCAAAGGAAATCCGAGTAAGGCAGGGTTCGGCGCTATTTTGAGGGATGATTCGGGAAAAATGATTATTGCAATTATGGGATTGATGGGAATAGCTACCAATAACAAGGCAGAGATGTGTGCACTCAATAATGGGTTGGAGATGTGTGTGAACAAGGAGGTTTCGAATATTCTCATTGAAGGGAACTCACAAGTGGTGTTAAATGGAGTGATGCGCTCTAATTTTATCAGCTGGAAATTAAATCAATGGCTACCAGCGATTGAATAAAAATCGAGCAAATTCTCGGAGTACCGTTTCAATCATTCATATAGGGAAGGAAATAGGGTATCTAATTGGCTTGCCAATGAAGGTCTAAGAAAAGGTAGATAGATGGTCGAGTTGGATGAGATAGACCTGTAGAATGAGTTTAGTACTATTTTGGGAGAGGATAGGGAAGTACATCCTCCTGAGAGAATTGGATGAGATTTATCTTACTCAAGCTAGAGGCGGCATGGAAGGAAGTGTATTCGTGCCTAGAATTGTGTCTTCTAAATCAAAGTATAATGTTTTGACGACAAATTTTTTGGGTAAGGTAAGATTTTGTTCAGATTTAGGATCGGGTCAGTAGCAGTTTTGGGCAGAGTGAAGTCGTAGTTGGATAGGATAGACATCAGTGGAGATGACTCTAGATCATGCTAAAAGGGATACATTAGGAGAAGAAGTGTTTTGCAGAGCACAGAAGGAACAAAAGAGAAGTTGAGAATGGATGAGGACTTTGGACTTTGCACTTAGGGAAGCGCTAGAGGAAGAGATCAGCCGCCTTTTTAAGAAGGCAAATGACAAAGAAAAACACTCTGCGATCCAAATTTTAAGAGTCGACTTCTAGAACGATGGCCACGTTCATGATAGGGTGGTGATGGAGAATATATTTAATCCGATCGTTGAGGTCCTTGGAAAACCTTCAGCAGCTATAGGGATAGTGAGGAGAATGATGAGGGAAGATATATACGAGGAAGTGATGAGGGCTGCACTGGATTCAAGATGCATGTTGGGATATTTCAACCTGAATGACGAAGGGAAGAAGGTGAAACAAAAATGGCATGGTCTTTGTTTAAGAAAAGACTGATGGAGGATTATGGCCTGGACAAGTTCAATAGATACATGAGAGAGAATTATGGTATCATGCCTGTGGAGATTATTGAAAGGGTGGTAGAAATAGGTAATGGGATTATGTATTTGTATAAATGAGAGGTTGGCTTTGTCTACTGTGTAATTTTGTTTTTCAGTTTTTAATAAAAAAGGGTATTGCCTCCTAGGAAGATCTCGCTTCAGAAAAAATTAAAAAATTAAAAAAATAAAAAAAGGAATGGAGATTGGAGCAATACTTTTAAGCCAAATCTTTTCTTTAAATCTTACAAACCTTTTTTCCAAATAAAACTAGAAGTGAACAACTGTTACGATCTTAAATTAAATTTAAATTTAAATTTAAGGTTAGTGTTAGGGTTCAAATGGGTTTATGGGTTATGTTAGCATAAAGATTGGGATATGCTTAAGGTTGGGATGGATTTACAATTAAGGTTACTTTAGGGTTATGGTTCGGGTTCAAAATAGGGTTTAGTAATTATGGTAAGGGTTAATTTTAGGGTTAGCTTATAATAAGGGTTCAATTACAATTAGTGCTAGAGTTAAATTATGGTTAGCATTAGGGTTGTGTTTCAATTACATTAGGGTTAGGGTTAAATTAGTCTTACACTTCAATTAGGATTAGGGTTTGGGCTCGATTAGGGTTAGGATTAGAGTTTAATTGAGATTATAGTTCAATTAGGGTTAGGGTTAAGTTTAAAAATAGGGTTGAATTAGGTGTAGATTAGGGTTGAAGTTGTAGTTAGGGTTCAAATGTATGGTTAGAGTTGAGTTTAGGATCAACATTAAAGTAGAGAGATTAGGGTTAAGGATTAATGTTATAATTAATTAGAGATGGGATTTGATTGTGGAAAGGGTTTAATTATAGTTAGGGTTCGTATAAGAGTTCAATTAGGGTTAAGGTTAAATTGGAAGCAAAGTTTTATTGGGGTTAAGATTCATGCTAGAATCCAATTAGGATCATAGTTGAATAAGAGTTAGGGTTCAATTAGGGTTAGATTAAGGTTGAATTTATAGGTTGTGTTTAGTCGTAGAGTTATTTGCCCGTGCAAATGAAGAGGATGCATATTCAATTACAAATATATCCTATCAGTTTTGAAACTACTATACTGAGAGAGGCGAGAGGGTTCTTGCATTAACTGATCTTCATAGCAAAATGTCGTTGCCTATTTGGTGTAAGTCCAAGAGCTCGCTTGGAGGACCGGAAAGCAAGTGTCCAAACCTGCAGCTGAAGAAAATGAAATAGTAGCAATTATTCTAACATAGATAGGAGCGATTTTAAAGAGACGATGATGAAGATGAACCAGTTGGTCTTCCACGTCACCGTTGGTACAATTCATTAAGATGGCAGTTACATTATCTGAGGATAATGTCAGTTACATTAGGCGATCCGCATTCCATTAAGTCTTTTTTGATAAAAGTGAAAATTTATTTGAAAATTACAGACAAGTGAAAACTGTAGTAAATATATTGATTTATTGGAAAAACTGTATTATATAGATGCCAGTAAATTTTGTGTTTTTAAGAATGAGTATCCAGATCACTCTCTTGAAAAATTATAATCTTTCGATTAATTTATAATATAAATATAATTCATCATTTAATTTAATTTATTTCAATATTTCAATACTCAGTGATGCAGGGTACACCATACTTACTGCAAGATTTTCAAGCATTTCATTAGTAATTTCTTTTTCATTGATCGTAGTTAATTTATTAAAATTATACTTATCATGAAATATAAAAGAATCTAAATTCCATTATAAAACATCAGAAAAAGAAAATAATTCATACAAACTATAAGATAAATGTTCAAAACAAATTAAAATTCAATAATATATCTTACAAATATATTTCTAAAATCAAACACAATAACAACATTTAAAACATTTCTTGAATCACAAACATTCCATTTGTATGTTACCAAAAATGGTATCTAAATAGCACAATGATGTATCTCACAAACAAAAGAAGTAACCAAAGATGAAGCTTGAACACCAAATATGTGTTATCTGCTATATATATCCCTCCTCACAAGCCAACAGCCAATATGTTTAGCTGTTTTCTAAAGTAGTCAAATGTGTCCCTGTTGCCGAAGAGTGCTAACAACAGCTAGAGCATCACTAATCAACATGGTCAGATTATCTGTATTATCTTTTACACTGGAAACCAAGGTTGCAGGAACATTGCTTTCTTTCAACCCACTCAAACATGTATCCTGATTAGTCTCCACACCACTCAGCCTTGTGAGCACATCTTCTACATATTCCATGAAATTGACATTAGACAATTGCTTTAGTTCTGACTGTGAATCATGAAGCTGTTCCCTTGTATCCTTCAACGGATCTGAGCAGTCTTCAAGAGCCGAGACATTGGGATTTCTTTTTTTGAGCTTTTCTATAAACCTAGAAACAGGTTTCGCTACTTCACTAGACAAACGGACTGCAATAACAGAAAGCTGGGTTAAATCTGCCTCCAAAGCCCCAGAAGCTTTGGACAATGATGAAACGCAAAAGTGTGTATATAAGGCATTACTGCAGGCATTACTAATTGTATCGGAAGTCTGAGCCCAGCCTCCATGAATTGCTAAAAACATGATTGCGCACAAGAGACCACTTCTGTAGGACGCCATGCTTGGAATCAACTGCTCTATTGAAATCACCGACTGAACCAAATGCTCTATTAATGTTTCCCTCGCTTCTGGGACAATATATAGCTCAATCTGAATCTGCTGCATACAAAACTTTCATGGTTGTCATTCAGTAGCAACAGGCCTTTTGCATGCCACTGGAATTTTATATAGTGCACGGTTTTGCGAGATACATATTTATCTATTTTTATCCTTTTTCCTCGTGCATTTAGAGCTAAAATTAGATTTAATGCGTTTCTTGGATTGTCTTTTAAAGTTCTCGCACTTCATGCATGTCATTCTCCTCGTAAACGACTGCTGTTTTGTGTTAACAACTACCACTTGTTACCCGAGGGCGTTCTTTTATGTGAAGTGCGCGACCTGTGTTGTAACTCTCGTCCGCTCGTTTTTGCTTAACATCGCTTCTAATAGTAACTCTCGTGCGCGACCTGTGTTCTAGATCCTCTATTTTTTTATCCTCTCATTTATCATGCAATATATCTTGTAACGTTTGTTTATCTCTTTCAATTATGTTCCTCCTTTATTTATTTATTTTTTGTTTGTATTGTTTGTTCATCTAGGTCTTGATATCACAATCTGTATTATATTTATATCCTCCTCTGTTTGTGTAGTGTCATCCTAGATCTCCTTGACTAATTCATCTATACTTATTCCTATTATACCATAAACAATATATTACGTTTTGTTTATATTATCTTCTTCTACCACGACACTCTTCTCTTAGCTAGTAGGCTAGCATGGGCCTTTTAGTGGACTCCATGGTCTCACTTCTCACTCTTTGCTTGGCCTCATCATTTTAAGAACAAAGAGTATCTACTATCTACTTATACATAAGCTCCTTTTTTTATAGATCTCTTTTTGTGATCTATTACTTAGGAACAAGTTTAATTCTGAAGGCACTTGTCCAAATGTTATCCAATAGTTGTGTTGCCTTCTCTCCTTTTTCCTTAATGGTGTCAATCATTTCCTTCAAAAATTCCTATATTATATCTACCATTACATAATTACTACTCCCAATGAAGTCCAATATGACTTGGATAACGATCTTTCATTCTCTACAAAAAATATTCTATATAGCTGTGCTACTTCCAATGATTTTCCTAGTCTATAAAGTGATCTATACAAGGAAAAATATGGATTTATTTTTATCTTTCTTCTTATGTGTCTAAGCTTTGATATTTTCCATTTTCTTATTATTGGCCCTTTTTTTTTCCATAGTTTTTATTTTTTATATTTTATCCCTTCTGACTCTCTATGAAACTTTTGTTGCAAGTATTGTGCTTAAATTTCTTCACCTCTTCCTCTTCCTCCTCAACTGAGATAATTTTGTTCTTATCCTTTTCATTCTATGTTGTTTTTGGATCAGAGCACCCAACTTCTCCTTTATTTTTCTTGGAACTTTTATTGCGTGGAAATTGGAAAATAAGAAATACAAATACTCAAAAACATAAAAAAGAAATTAAATATAAATCCTATTTACCAATATCATTACAAATCTCAGAAAGAAAGATGCGTTGATGTTGTTCACCTTGAAAGTATGTGGATGCTTGATCCTCACATCATAACATATGTCATAAAATGAATTTGCATAAAATGTGATTCTAAAAGGGTGGGGAAAGGATCTTATTTATAGTTTTATAATAAAAAATCAATAGATGATAAGGATAAGAATGATGACATTGAATCAACTCAACTACAAAATGATTTTTTTCCATTTTGAGTCTGTGAGAGGATAATAATAAATTATTTATTTACATGATGGATAAATGGGCACATAAAGGTCCTATTTTAAAGATTGAGTTAACTAATGAAAGAAGAAGCAATATCTAAGATGGAAATGAGTTAACGTATGAAGAAGATTATGTTTCTAAAATGAGGAAGATTTGATTAAGGAAGATGAGTTAACATTCACAACCAACCTTTCATCCATCCTTCTAAATAAAAAGTTCATTTCCAATCAATCGTGTTAATCTATATTCCCTCCTCTGAATAATTATCTATCTATCTTAACCAAGATTTTATCCATCATCCTATTTTTCCAGTTTCAATCCTAAATCCAGTTTCATCTCTCATCTTCAATATTAATTCTCATTTTTCTAATACATCATCTTAATCTCCATCCCTCCTCCAAGAAAAAATCCAATTCTCTCAACCAACCTTTCCTCCACCATCGTATTCTACTACTATCCACCCAAATGGAACACGATATATTAAGACGGGGGTTGAATCAACATTTGCCAATTCAAACTCGACTAAACATCAATTACCATTAATAACTTCTCCAAACATCACGTCTAGATTCACCATTATAAGTCTTTGATCGTGAGGAAAGTCACTACATAAAGTTTGAAATATTTTCATATGATTCAAGGGATCACTTTTTCCATTATAAAGCTCTAATTGAGAGACTTCCACATGTTTAGGAGGGACAACATAGACAATGCCATCAAATAATGGGCTCGCTACATTAAATGTGGGCACATTAAACTTGGATTGGGTAATGGAAGCCAACTGTTGTTGTAGGAATGGAACAGTTTGAGCTAAGTTATTGATGGTTGCTTCAGTGGATGGATTGAAATTGGACATATTGGATTGTGATGGAGGAGTAACATTGTTGTATGAAGGTTGAGGTTAAGAGTACGGAGGTGGAACACTATGATAGAAGATGTAAATATGAGCACACTAGACAAGGATGTAGGCATAGGAATGGAATGAATGACTTGACTAGTAGCCTGAGCATAACCAAGGACTTCGGCACAACTTTTGATAGGCATGATATTACTCTCAACAATATGAGCAAAGCCACACAACAACTAAAAACCAATTTTATCACTTTGCACCATCCTTTTTAATCCTTTAATCAATGGGATTGCCTTACTTTTTGGGTAATGTTTTTTATAAAGATAAACAAGTTTTACAGGGACCTGAAACCCAGAGTATTACAGACCAAGGCCAGCAGCCAACCCGACCGAAAAACTAAGCAAAACAGGGTACAAACCCCACACAGACAAAAAGCCAAAAAACAAAAACCAGCTAAACCAAAAAACAAGGCAAAGCACTCAACTAAGAGAGTGAATCAATTTAGCATTTTTCTAAATAATCCTCTTATTGATTTTCTCCAAATCCTCCATGATGAATCTGGAGGTTCACTGGCCCTGGGTTCGGCTCCTGGTTCTAGTGCAAGGACCCGAGCTAGTCTTCCCACCAGTAGCACTCTTTCCACCCTCCGATGCAATCTTTTTCTGCTTTTCCCCCAAGGGAGGCTCACTGGTGTTGGTCCTGGTTCTATAATCAGTTATCATGGAATTATTTTTTTCCAAACCATCAGCACTATTGTTCATCATCTGCCTACTGATTTCCACCAAATTGTTCAGGTTTTCTTTGATCTCACTCGCATCCTCTTCCATCTTCTCAATTCTGTGCTCTTGGTCAACCTTCATAGTTTCCACATCTTGAGAAATTTTCTGGATCATACTCATGATCTTCTCAGTTTTATTGGGCCCAAGGGATTCCGTGAAAGTCTCAACAATTCCTTTAATACCATCTTTTAGGGATCCAATTTCCTTCTCCACCCACTTCCAACAGATCTCCTGACTTCTAGTAGCCTCCAATAGGGAATTTCCCATCACCCTCTCCTCCTTTATCTTACCTTAATTTTGTTTGTTCTCAAACCCATGTTTCTCATCATCCACATTGATAGGGATGTCCAACCTAATCTCATGGTCCAGGACTTTGGACCCACTAGGTTTGGTTAGTTTCATTTTCCTTTTGGTGGGTGGCTCCAGGTCTTGCATTTTCCTGCTACCAGATTTGAACTTACTTGTCGCCCACCTTGGAGGATTGATTTTCCTGCTACCGTTAGTTCCCAGGGTCACCATAAGCTCCCCTTATTTCTTTGGTCTATACTCAGGGTGCTCCATATCTTTGCTATCACGCCAATCCATGGCAGTACGACTGTCATCCTCATGCATCTTTGTATCAGAAACCAACTGCACATCAGGGTTAGAGGAGGAAATGTGGGTTTTATCAATGGGGGAGGGTTTCACTTCATGATCTTGGGCGTATTCCATAATCAACAAGATAAGCCCTTCATGAATCATAGGGTTATCCTGGTTTTCAAAATGTTTAACTAAACTATTCCCCAAGGACGAAACCAAATAAAAGGGAATAGAAATCAATATACCGTGCCTAAAATGGTTTAAGATATTAAAATGATGTGAGAAAATGCTAGCACATCTACCATCCAGGGTGATGTATCTCATGATGAATTCTGCCATATCAGCCCAGAGGTTTTAGAATCTTTTCCTAAAAAATAGAGCTCCACGAGCTTAGGAATATATTATGTCATTTGTCAATCATATAAATTTTAGGAAAATAATTAAATTTATTTACCACCAATTTGCAGCAGTTTAAACTTAAGTTGATCTCAACTACAAAGTTCATAGCATCCTTAAATTTACGATCTTAAATTTTTAAGCTGAAGCGCAAAACAAAATTTATGGGACCGCCAACTTTAAAATATTCCTAAAAAATCTTAGCAGCTCCAGCTCTATGTTTTAGGTAGCCCCCCTCCATGGGACCCAGTCTTAGTCTCTAGAATACATTAAGACATTATTATCGTTTGTACATGATAAATACATCATAATAGATATTTGGTGCATTCTAAGAGCTAGATAACCATTCCCTTCTATAGAAAAGGTCAGGTTTTAAAATTTAAACAATACGCTCTTAAAACAAATTTTTATTCTCATTAGAGGAATTGGCAATGGACTGAGACATTAACATCACCCAAATTTACTCTTCTGGTGAGAGGTTTATTGGGACCATTTTTAATAGTAAAATGGAAGGGATGTGTAATAAAATATAAATATATAATATTGTATAGATATAAAGCATTAAGCTTTTAAATTTATGTACAAGGCTATAATATAAGAAAAACTTACATAAAATAGAAAATCATAATCTTAGGAGTTATCGAAATAATTCTTCCCTAATATTTAGCTTGAAATCTATTTTTTGAACCTCAATTTTAAAAGCATAGAGAAAATTTACAAACAAAAAAATTCTTCATTTTTAATATAAAATATATTTTTTCTTTCAAAATTAAATTATAGATAAATATCAAATTTTTCAAAATATTAAAATTAAGAAATTAAAATTTTTAATCTATTTTATTAGATTTTTTTTTTTAAATTATAATTCCTTTTTTAATTAAAATTTTCATTTAGAAACGTGATCTTTATATATAAACATTAATAATGTGTGAAATTAAATGACAGGATATTATAACAAGGAATGGAGATTGGGATATTTATATAGCGGAGAGGATGAGGGAGAGTCTGAGAGAACCGTTCTGGAATAATGGTGGATCCGCAAGAAATGTTCGCGGAGGAGAAACTGGTGGGATCAAGTCGAAAAATGCGGAGGGAAGTGGAAGCAGACTTGGTCGAGATTAATATGTCAGATGATATTGAAGAAAATATAGAACTATGGGTGGAACTAGTGGTTATCCGAAGGGTAGTACGATCTAGATACGAGAGAAGGCAGATTAAATATTGGATTAAGGAGAATTGGAAAGCCAAGGTAGTGGCTTAATTCATACCAAGGGGATTCCTCATTGTTATTTTTGCAGAGGTGGAAGAGAAAGAGGAGACCCTTCACCACGGTAATTGGATTGTCAAAAATTATCCTTTATATATGCAATCGTGGTTTCCAAATTTCGACCCAGTGCCATTGGCCCCGTATGACTGCCCTATTTGGATTTGGCTGTATAATTTACGGATCGAATATTGGGGAGAAAGTAGCATGGAGAAAATAGGTAGAACTTTGGGGACACTATAAATAGATGAGAGGTTGGTGGAAAATGACTCTTATTTGTATTCAGAATCAAAATCGTTGAAGTTAGAAGGGTTCTCCCCAAGATTTGATTGACATCGAACGGTAGGATATGGATGCAGAAAATTGAAGTGGAAGTCGACAAGTGCCTTTGTGAAAGATGTGGAAGTAGGTCTCACATGAGAGAAAATTGCAAAATATTTGTTGGGTCGGCTAAGAGATGACTTATGAAGAACGGGAGTCATGAGATGATTGAGAAGGCAATTACGACACCAAGAAATGAGTCAATAATCCCCTCAAGGGCTCTGGTCATCAAAGAAGCGAATGGAGAAAAGAAGAGGGAGTAGAACAGGGAAATTTAAAATCACGATGAAATTTCCCCCACAAATAGGATCATTGAGCAAGATAAGGCCCCTGGCAAATCTCAGGAGGCTCAAACGGGCCTGTCAGACACGGAAGTGGAATATGATGTGAGGTTGGTAGAGGAATTTGATGATGAAGATTTCTTGGACATTATCGACCCGATATCCATTAACCAATCGACTAATGCTCTATTGGGGAGAACCAAAGGTAATAGAGGGAGGAGGAGTAACAAGCAAAAATGAGAGGACGGGGCTAAGGAGAAAGGAATCATCGGTGTGGTCAACTTTTTGAGAAGATCCAAGGGAGGTAAATCCTCCATTGGAGGACAATGAGAATTCTCACTTGGAATCAAGGGCCTTTCAACTCTTGACAAGAAACGCTTGGTTAGGCATTCGTTAGAGAAATCCTCTAATGACGTAATTCTGCTCCAAGAAACCAAGCTGAATTTGGACAAGGCGCTTAGTTTCTTGCATTACTGCTCTAGATGGGAAGGTTTTTTTCGAGAAGCTAAGGGCTATGCGAGTGGTTTGGGAATCTTATGGAATCCTCATGTGGTTAGGATTACCCCTAGAGAAACATCTGACTATTAGATGATTTGTAGAGTGAAACTTATTGCTTGTAATTCGGAGTTTTCTTTGATCAATGTATATGGACCGACTAAAATAGAGGGTAAGGTGAGAGTTTGGAAGGAACTATCAGAGAGAATTAGAATCATTGGCAAGGTCTGGCTAGTTGTTGCAGGAGACTTTAATGCTATTCTGGACCTGAATGAAAAAAAATGGTGGTCTGAGGAAGACCAACAGAATAATGGAAGACTTTAAAAGTTTTGTAGCAGAGAACGAAGTGATTGAAGTTTTTCCTAAAAATGGCCAATATACATGGATGAATAGGAGATTGAACTTCACCAACATTTCGGAGAGATTAGAGCGGTTCTTGGTGGGCCAGAAATGGATGGAAGGCCAATTCTCCTTGGTGACGAACATTCTGTCGATTTCTATATCCGATCACTTCCCTATTTAGTTAGAACTTGAGGTACGCAAGTCACAGTCCTCTAGGAATTTTAAATTCCAAAGTATGTGGTGACGAGATGGGCAATTCCAATCTAGTTTAAAAAGTTGGTGGGATGAAAGTAATAAATTCAAAGGTATGTCCAGCTTCTGTTTTGTTAAACGTTTACATTTTCTTAAGGATAAAAGTAGGAGGTGGAATGTAGAATCGTTTAGGAATATTTTTTAAAATAATTCGAGGTTAGATGAGGAGCTTGCTTCTCTTAATGAGAAGGTAATTCTCTTTGGGATGACCAATGATGAATATAAAAAAGAAAAGGAATTGAAGGGATGTCTATCGGAGGCATTGGCTAGGGAGGAGATTTATTGGCGCAACAAATCCAGGAAGATGTGTATTTCACCTAGGGACTTAAATACAAAGTTCTTTCACTCATCGGTGAAGGCTATGAGATTGATCAATAAGATTGAAGCAATCAAGGATGATAATGGTCAGTGTTGTTTAGCAGGAGATGATATTGAGAAGGTTGCAGTTCAACATTTTGAAAACCCACTTGGTTCTTTCATAGGCGGTGATGTTAGATATAGGGATAACGTATTAAAAGTAATAGACCAAGTCATATCCCAGGAAGAAAATGAAGCTTTGCATATGCCTTTCTCTCTGGAGGAAGTCAAGGAGGCGGCATTCTTTCTTCACCCTAATAAAGTGCCAGGCCTCGATGCCTTTATAGAAAAAGTATATCAAAAATGTTGGGACTTCAGGTGGGAGGACATATGGATGATGGTGGAAGAGTTTAGGAAGAAGAGGAGACTGGTCAGAGAAATCAACATCGCAATAATTTTTCTTATACCCCAAAGGTATAATTGTGAGATGATAGTGGATTACAGACCTATTTCTCTGTGTAACTCTATTTACAAAGTCATCTCAAAGGCCATGGCTTTGAGGATCAAGAATATTTTACATTAAATCATTTCGGAGGAACAACACGGATTTACCCCTGGCAGAGAAATCATCGATAGTATCATCCTGGTCTCGAAAACTCTTCACTCTATGGGAAGAGAGAATATGAAAAGGATGGTGGTAGAACTATACATGAGCAAGGTGTCTGACTAGGTTAATTGGGAATTCCTCCTCTTGGTCCTGGATAAATTTGGTTTTCACGGCAGATGGCTAGATTGTATGCGACAATCCATCTCATCAACCCATTTCTTAGTGTTGGTCAATGGTTATACATGTGGTTTCTTTAGAGACACCAATGGATTGAGACAAGGAGACCCTTTATCTCCCTCCTTATTTTTTCTAATGGTAGAATCTTTGGGCAGGAACATTAAGAAGAACTGTATGATGGGATTTTGCAAGGGAGTCGGGGTTCACAGAGACCTGGAGCCAATCTCGCATTCACAATTTGTTGATGATACGATCTTATTTTGGGAGGCTTCGGATCAGGAAGTGGTAGTGATTAAGGAAACTTTGGATGAGTATGTGGAGGCATCGATTCAAATCATGAATAAAAATAAGTCACAGGTGTTCCTTGTTAACACTAGCCAAAGGAATCAAAACAAGATTGAAAAAATATTGGAATTCCAAACAGAATCATTCCCTTCGATATATTTGGGAGTTCCCTTGTTCATCGATCGAAGTAATAGGTTGCTATAGGAGGAGATCATCAATAATTGTCAATCTAAAGCGGAATCATGGAAGAAAAAGTGGCTTTCATAGGCTGGTACGATTCAAATGATAAAATGTTTTTTATCAACGATCCCAATCTATAGCATTACATGTTTTAGGCTCATCGTGCGGTCCATTGGCACGTTGGACGGGTTGTTAAAGAAGTGAACTTATGGGAAGGATTGAAGGATTCTAGGAGAGTTATGCTAATAAACTAGGATACGGCGTGTATCGTGAAGGAAGAAAGAGGAGCGCGACTTAGGAAAATGGATCTATAGAACCTGGCTTTGGGAGCCAAATTGGCTTGGAAACTATATGTTTCCTCAAAAACCTTGGTGCAAGTTTATGAGGGAAAAATATTTAGACTAGAAGGACTTGGAAAGGAATTTTACCTTGGCCAACTCTGAATCAGGTTTGACGATTTGGAGGTTCATCTGGGAAAGATGAAGAGTAATCTTGAATCATCTGTCCTGTAAAATTGGTAATGGAAAGAAGGCTCGGTTCTAGAGAGACTCGTGGAATGGGGTGAAAGAATTAATTGATTGTATTGAGGATAAGGAGTGGGTGTTAGAAGTTCAAGGCGGTACAGGAGAGATGGGAATTTAAGGTCCTAATATCTGTTACCTATGTAGAGGGAATGAGGAAACCGCTGAACATCTCTTTTTTTGGTGTCCGTTGGTGGTGAGATGTTGGGACCGGTTGATGGAAACGTTAGAATGGAGATTGGCTAGGAATAGGACATTAATGGAATTCTTGCTTTCCTGGCCGACAGAGAGTAAGCATTCAAAATGGGGAGACTTATCCAGGTGACTAGTCCTTCCATGGTAGCTTGGCGGATATGCAAAGAAATAAATAGGAGTATTTTTAGAGACGAGGACTTTTTGAAGGAATATTTAATTGTTGAAGTGGTGAAAGGGAATATTCCAGGGAAACGGGTGAAGATTTACTCCAAATGGGACAAAATGATGGAAGAGAAATGGGGTTTGAAGGATCTAGTCATCTGCAACATCATTAATAAACAATCTAAGAGGAAGGGAGTAAGATGTCGGGAACCAACCCCAGGTTGGCTTAAGTTGAATTTAAATGGAGCTAGCAAAGGAAATCCGAGTAAGGCAGGGTTCGGCGCTATTTTGAGGGATGATTCGGGAAAAATGATTATTGCAATTATGGGATTGATGGGAATAGCTACCAATAACAAGGCAGAGATGTGTGCACTCAATAATGGGTTGGAGATGTGTGTGAACAAGGAGGTTTCGAATATTCTCATTGAAGGGAACTCACAAGTGGTGTTAAATGGAGTGATGCGCTCTAATTTTATCAGCTGGAAATTAAATCAATGGCTACCAGCGATTGAATAAAAATCGAGCAAATTCTCGGAGTACCGTTTCAATCATTCATATAGGGAAGGAAATAGGGTATCTAATTGGCTTGCCAATGAAGGTCTAAGAAAAGGTAGATAGATGGTCGAGTTGGATGAGATAGACCTGTAGAATGAGTTTAGTACTATTTTGGGAGAGGATAGGGAAGTACATCCTCCTGAGAGAATTGGATGAGATTTATCTTACTCAAGCTAGAGGCGGCATGGAAGGAAGTGTATTCGTGCCTAGAATTGTGTCTTCTAAATCAAAGTATAATGTTTTGACGACAAATTTTTTGGGTAAGGTAAGATTTTGTTCAGATTTAGGATCGGGTCAGTAGCAGTTTTGGGCAGAGTGAAGTCGTAGTTGGATAGGATAGACATCAGTGGAGATGACTCTAGATCATGCTAAAAGGGATACATTAGGAGAAGAAGTGTTTTGCAGAGCACAGAAGGAACAAAAGAGAAGTTGAGAATGGATGAGGACTTTGGACTTTGCACTTAGGGAAGCGCTAGAGGAAGAGATCAGCCGCCTTTTTAAGAAGGCAAATGACAAAGAAAAACACTCTGCGATCCAAATTTTAAGAGTCGACTTCTAGAACGATGGCCACGTTCATGATAGGGTGGTGATGGAGAATATATTTAATCCGATCGTTGAGGTCCTTGGAAAACCTTCAGCAGCTATAGGGATAGTGAGGAGAATGATGAGGGAAGATATATACGAGGAAGTGATGAGGGCTGCACTGGATTCAAGATGCATGTTGGGATATTTCAACCTGAATGACGAAGGGAAGAAGGTGAAACAAAAATGGCATGGTCTTTGTTTAAGAAAAGACTGATGGAGGATTATGGCCTGGACAAGTTCAATAGATACATGAGAGAGAATTATGGTATCATGCCTGTGGAGATTATTGAAAGGGTGGTAGAAATAGGTAATGGGATTATGTATTTGTATAAATGAGAGGTTGGCTTTGTCTACTGTGTAATTTTGTTTTTCAGTTTTTAATAAAAAAGGGTATTGCCTCCTAGGAAGATCTCGCTTCAGAAAAAATTAAAAAATTAAAAAAATAAAAAAAGGAATGGAGATTGGAGCAATACTTTTAAGCCAAATCTTTTCTTTAAATCTTACAAACCTTTTTTCCAAATAAAACTAGAAGTGAACAACTGTTACGATCTTAAATTAAATTTAAATTTAAATTTAAGGTTAGTGTTAGGGTTCAAATGGGTTTATGGGTTATGTTAGCATAAAGATTGGGATATGCTTAAGGTTGGGATGGATTTACAATTAAGGTTACTTTAGGGTTATGGTTCGGGTTCAAAATAGGGTTTAGTAATTATGGTAAGGGTTAATTTTAGGGTTAGCTTATAATAAGGGTTCAATTACAATTAGTGCTAGAGTTAAATTATGGTTAGCATTAGGGTTGTGTTTCAATTACATTAGGGTTAGGGTTAAATTAGTCTTACACTTCAATTAGGATTAGGGTTTGGGCTCGATTAGGGTTAGGATTAGAGTTTAATTGAGATTATAGTTCAATTAGGGTTAGGGTTAAGTTTAAAAATAGGGTTGAATTAGGTGTAGATTAGGGTTGAAGTTGTAGTTAGGGTTCAAATGTATGGTTAGAGTTGAGTTTAGGATCAACATTAAAGTAGAGAGATTAGGGTTAAGGATTAATGTTATAATTAATTAGAGATGGGATTTGATTGTGGAAAGGGTTTAATTATAGTTAGGGTTCGTATAAGAGTTCAATTAGGGTTAAGGTTAAATTGGAAGCAAAGTTTTATTGGGGTTAAGATTCATGCTAGAATCCAATTAGGATCATAGTTGAATAAGAGTTAGGGTTCAATTAGGGTTAGATTAAGGTTGAATTTATAGGTTGTGTTTAGTCGTAGAGTTATTTGCCCGTGCAAATGAAGAGGATGCATATTCAATTACAAATATATCCTATCAGTTTTGAAACTACTATACTGAGAGAGGCGAGAGGGTTCTTGCATTAACTGATCTTCATAGCAAAATGTCGTTGCCTATTTGGTGTAAGTCCAAGAGCTCGCTTGGAGGACCGGAAAGCAAGTGTCCAAACCTGCAGCTGAAGAAAATGAAATAGTAGCAATTATTCTAACATAGATAGGAGCGATTTTAAAGAGACGATGATGAAGATGAACCAGTTGGTCTTCCACGTCACCGTTGGTACAATTCATTAAGATGGCAGTTACATTATCTGAGGATAATGTCAGTTACATTAGGCGATCCGCATTCCATTAAGTCTTTTTTGATAAAAGTGAAAATTTATTTGAAAATTACAGACAAGTGAAAACTGCAGTAAATATATTGATTTATTGGAAAAACTGTATTATATAGATGCCAGTAAATTTTGTGTTTTTAAGAATGAGTATCCAGATCACTCTCTTGAAAAATTATAATCTTTCGATTAATTTATAATATAAATATAATTCATCATTTAATTTAATTTATTTCAATATTTCAATACTCAGTGATGCAGGGTACACCATACTTACTGCAAGATTTTCAAGCATTTCATTAGTAATTTCTTTTTCATTGATCGTAGTTAATTTATTAAAATTATACTTATCATGAAATATAAAAGAATCTAAATTCCATTATAAAACATCAGAAAAAGAAAATAATTCATACAAACTATAAGATAAATGTTCAAAACAAATTAAAATTCAATAATATATCCTACAAATATATTTCTAAAATCAAACACAATAACAACATTTAAAACATTTCTTGAATCACAAACATTCCATTTGTATGTTACCAAAAATGGTATCTAAATAGCACAATGATGTATCTCACAAACAAAAGAAGTAACCAAAGATGAAGCTTGAACACCAAATATGTGTTATCTGCTATATATATCCCTCCTCACAAGCCAACAGCCAATATGTTTAGCTGTTTTCTAAAGTAGTCAAATGTGTCCCTGTTGCCGAAGAGTGCTAACAACAGCTAGAGCATCACTAATCAACATGGTCAGATTATCTGTATTATCTTTTACACTGGAAACCAAGGTTGCAGGAACATTGCTTTCTTTCAACCCACTCAAACATGTATCCTGATTAGTCTCCACACCACTCAGCCTTGTGAGCACATCTTCTACATATTCCATGAAATTGACATTAGACAATTGCTTTAGTTCTGACTGTGAATCATGAAGCTGTTCCCTTGTATCCTTCAACGGATCTGAGCAGTCTTCAAGAGCCGAGACATTGGGATTTCTTTTTTTGAGCTTTTCTATAAACCTAGAAACAGGTTTCGCTACTTCACTAGACAAACGGACTGCAATAACAGAAAGCTGGGTTAAATCTGCCTCCAAAGCCCCAGAAGCTTTGGACAATGATGAAACGCAAAAGTGTGTATATAAGGCATTACTGCAGGCATTACTAATTGTATCGGAAGTCTGAGCCCAGCCTCCATGAATTGCTAAAAACATGATTGCGCACAAGAGACCACTTCTGTAGGACGCCATGCTTGGAATCAACTGCTCTATTGAAATCACCGACTGAACCAAATGCTCTATTAATGTTTCCCTCGCTTCTGGGACAATATATAGCTCAATCTGAATCTGCTGCATACAAAACTTTCATGGTTGTCATTCAGTAGCAACAGGCCTTTTGCATGCCACTGGAATTTTATATAGTGCACGGTTTTGCGAGATACATATTTATCTATTTTTATCCTTTTTCCTCGTGCATTTAGAGCTAAAATTAGATTTAATGCGTTTCTTGGATTGTCTTTTAAAGTTCTCGCACTTCATGCATGTCATTCTCCTCGTAAACGACTGCTGTTTTGTGTTAACAACTACCACTTGTTACCCGAGGGCGTTCTTTTATGTGAAGTGCGCGACCTGTGTTGTAACTCTCGTCCGCTCGTTTTTGCTTAACATCGCTTCTAATAGTAACTCTCGTGCGCGACCTGTGTTCTAGATCCTCTATTTTTTTATCCTCTCATTTATCATGCAATATATCTTGTAACGTTTGTTTATCTCTTTCAATTATGTTCCTCCTTTATTTATTTATTTTTTGTTTGTATTGTTTGTTCATCTAGGTCTTGATATCACAATCTGTATTATATTTATATCCTCCTCTGTTTGTGTAGTGTCATCCTAGATCTCCTTGACTAATTCATCTATACTTATTCCTATTATACCATAAACAATATATTACGTTTTGTTTATATTATCTTCTTCTACCACGACACTCTTCTCTTAGCTAGTAGGCTAGCATGGGCCTTTTAGTGGACTCCATGGTCTCACTTCTCACTCTTTGCTTGGCCTCATCATTTTAAGAACAAAGAGTATCTACTATCTACTTATACATAAGCTCCTTTTTTTATAGATCTCTTTTTGTGATCTATTACTTAGGAACAAGTTTAATTCTGAAGGCACTTGTCCAAATGTTATCCAATAGTTGTGTTGCCTTCTCTCCTTTTTCCTTAATGGTGTCAATCATTTCCTTCAAAAATTCCTATATTATATCTACCATTACATAATTACTACTCCCAATGAAGTCCAATATGACTTGGATAACGATCTTTCATTCTCTACAAAAAATATTCTATATAGCTGTGCTACTTCCAATGATTTTCCTAGTCTATAAAGTGATCTATACAAGGAAAAATATGGATTTATTTTTATCTTTCTTCTTATGTGTCTAAGCTTTGATATTTTCCATTTTCTTATTATTGGCCCTTTTTTTTTCCATAGTTTTTATTTTTTATATTTTATCCCTTCTGACTCTCTATGAAACTTTTGTTGCAAGTATTGTGCTTAAATTTCTTCACCTCTTCCTCTTCCTCCTCAACTGAGATAATTTTGTTCTTATCCTTTTCATTCTATGTTGTTTTTGGATCAGAGCACCCAACTTCTCCTTTATTTTTCTTGGAACTTTTATTGCGTGGAAATTGGAAAATAAGAAATACAAATACTCAAAAACATAAAAAAGAAATTAAATATAAATCCTATTTACCAATATCATTACAAATCTCAGAAAGAAAGATGCGTTGATGTTGTTCACCTTGAAAGTATGTGGATGCTTGATCCTCACATCATAACATATGTCATAAAATGAATTTGCATAAAATGTGATTCTAAAAGGGTGGGGAAAGGATCTTATTTATAGTTTTATAATAAAAAATCAATAGATGATAAGGATAAGAATGATGACATTGAATCAACTCAACTACAAAATGATTTTTTTCCATTTTGAGTCTGTGAGAGGATAATAATAAATTATTTATTTACATGATGGATAAATGGGCACATAAAGGTCCTATTTTAAAGATTGAGTTAACTAATGAAAGAAGAAGCAATATCTAAGATGGAAATGAGTTAACGTATGAAGAAGATTATGTTTCTAAAATGAGGAAGATTTGATTAAGGAAGATGAGTTAACATTCACAACCAACCTTTCATCCATCCTTCTAAATAAAAAGTTCATTTCCAATCAATCGTGTTAATCTATATTCCCTCCTCTGAATAATTATCTATCTATCTTAACCAAGATTTTATCCATCATCCTATTTTTCCAGTTTCAATCCTAAATCCAGTTTCATCTCTCATCTTCAATATTAATTCTCATTTTTCTAATACATCATCTTAATCTCCATCCCTCCTCCAAGAAAAAATCCAATTCTCTCAACCAACCTTTCCTCCACCATCGTATTCTACTACTATCCACCCAAATGGAACACGATATATTAAGACGGGGGTTGAATCAACATTTGCCAATTCAAACTCGACTAAACATCAATTACCATTAATAACTTCTCCAAACATCACGTCTAGATTCACCATTATAAGTCTTTGATCGTGAGGAAAGTCACTACATAAAGTTTGAAATATTTTCATATGATTCAAGGGATCACTTTTTCCATTATAAAGCTCTAATTGAGAGACTTCCACATGTTTAGGAGGGACAACATAGACAATGCCATCAAATAATGGGCTCGCTACATTAAATGTGGGCACATTAAACTTGGATTGGGTAATGGAAGCCAACTGTTGTTGTAGGAATGGAACAGTTTGAGCTAAGTTATTGATGGTTGCTTCAGTGGATGGATTGAAATTGGACATATTGGATTGTGATGGAGGAGTAACATTGTTGTATGAAGGTTGAGGTTAAGAGTACGGAGGTGGAACACTATGATAGAAGATGTAAATATGAGCACACTAGACAAGGATGTAGGCATAGGAATGGAATGAATGACTTGACTAGTAGCCTGAGCATAACCAAGGACTTCGGCACAACTTTTGATAGGCATGATATTACTGTCAACAATATGAGCAAAGCCACACAACAACTAAAAACCAATTTTATCACTTTGCACCATCCTTTTTAATCCTTTAATCAATGGGATTGCCTTACTTTTTGGGTAATGTTTTTTATAAAGATAAACAAGTTTTACAGGGACCTGAAACCCAGAGTATTACAGACCAAGGCCAGCAGCCAACCCGACCGAAAAACTAAGCAAAACAGGGTACAAACCCCACACAGACAAAAAGCCAAAAAACAAAAACCAGCTAAACCAAAAAACAAGGCAAAGCACTCAACTAAGAGAGTGAATCAATTTAGCATTTTTCTAAATAATCCTCTTATTGATTTTCTCCAAATCCTCCATGATGAATCTGGAGGTTCACTGGCCCTGGGTTCGGCTCCTGGTTCTAGTGCAAGGACCCGAGCTAGTCTTCCCACCAGTAGCACTCTTTCCACCCTCCGATGCAATCTTTTTCTGCTTTTCCCCCAAGGGAGGCTCACTGGTGTTGGTCCTGGTTCTATAATCAGTTATCATGGAATTATTTTTTTCCAAACCATCAGCACTATTGTTCATCATCTGCCTACTGATTTCCACCAAATTGTTCAGGTTTTCTTTGATCTCACTCGCATCCTCTTCCATCTTCTCAATTCTGTGCTCTTGGTCAACCTTCATAGTTTCCACATGTTGAGAAATTTTCTGGATCATACTCATGATCTTCTCAGTTTTATTGGGCCCAAGGGATTCCGTGAAAGTCTCAACAATTCCTTTAATACCATCTTTTAGGGATCCAATTTCCTTCTCCACCCACTTCCAACAGATCTCCTGACTTCTAGTAGCCTCCAATAGGGAATTTCCCATCACCCTCTCCTCCTTTATCTTACCTTAATTTTGTTTGTTCTCAAACCCATGTTTCTCATCATCCACATTGATAGGGATGTCCAACCTAATCTCATGGTCCAGGACTTTGGACCCACTAGGTTTGGTTAGTTTCATTTTCCTTTTGGTGGGTGGCTCCAGGTCTTGCATTTTCCTGCTACCAGATTTGAACTTACTTGTCGCCCACCTTGGAGGATTGATTTTCCTGCTACCGTTAGTTCCCAGGGTCACCATAAGCTCCCCTTATTTCTTTGGTCTATACTCAGGGTGCTCCATATCTTTGCTATCACGCCAATCCATGGCAGTACGACTGTCATCCTCATGCATCTTTGTATCAGAAACCAACTGCACATCAGGGTTAGAGGAGGAAATGTGGGTTTTATCAATGGGGGAGGGTTTCACTTCATGATCTTGGGCGTATTCCATAATCAACAAGATAAGCCCTTCATGAATCATAGGGTTATCCTGGTTTTCAAAATGTTTAACTAAACTATTCCCCAAGGACGAAACCAAATAAAAGGGAATAGAAATCAATATACCGTGCCTAAAATGGTTTAAGATATTAAAATGATGTGAGAAAATGCTAGCACATCTACCATCCAGGGTGATGTATCTCATGATGAATTCTGCCATATCAGCCCAGAGGTTTTAGAATCTTTTCCTAAAAAATAGAGCTCCACGAGCTTAGGAATATATTATGTCATTTGTCAATCATATAAATTTTAGGAAAATAATTAAATTTATTTACCACCAATTTGCAGCAGTTTAAACTTAAGTTGATCTCAACTACAAAGTTCATAGCATCCTTAAATTTACGATCTTAAATTTTTAAGCTGAAGCGCAAAACAAAATTTATGGGACCGCCAACTTTAAAATATTCCTAAAAAATCTTAGCAGCTCCAGCTCTATGTTTTAGGTAGCCCCCCTCCATGGGACCCAGTCTTAGTCTCTAGAATACATTAAGACATTATTATCGTTTGTACATGATAAATACATCATAATAGATATTTGGTGCATTCTAAGAGCTAGATAACCATTCCCTTCTATAGAAAAGGTCAGGTTTTAAAATTTAAACAATACGCTCTTAAAACAAATTTTTATTCTCATTAGAGGAATTGGCAATGGACTGAGACATTAACATCACCCAAATTTACTCTTCTGGTGAGAGGTTTATTGGGACCATTTTTAATAGTAAAATGGAAGGGATGTGTAATAAAATATAAATATATAATATTGTATAGATATAAAGCATTAAGCTTTTAAATTTATGTACAAGGCTATAATATAAGAAAAACTTACATAAAATAGAAAATCATAATCTTAGGAGTTATCGAAATAATTCTTCCCTAATATTTAGCTTGAAATCTATTTTTTGAACCTCAATTTTAAAAGCATAGAGAAAATTTACAAACAAAAAAATTCTTCATTTTTAATATAAAATATATTTTTTCTTTCAAAATTAAATTATAGATAAATATCAAATTTTTCAAAATATTAAAATTAAGAAATTAAAATTTTTAATCTATTTTATTAGATTTTTTTTTTTAAATTATAATTCCTTTTTTAATTAAAATTTTCATTTAGAAACGTGATCTTTATATATAAACATTAATAATGTGTGAAATTAAATGACAGGATATTATAACAAGGAATGGAGATTGGGATATTTATATAGCGGAGAGGATGAGGGAGAGTCTGAGAGAACCGTTCTGGAATAATGGTGGATCCGCAAGAAATGTTCGCGGAGGAGAAACTGGTGGGATCAAGTCGAAAAATGCGGAGGGAAGTGGAAGCAGACTTGGTCGAGATTAATATGTCAGATGATATTGAAGAAAATATAGAACTATGGGTGGAACTAGTGGTTATCCGAAGGGTAGTACGATCTAGATACGAGAGAAGGCAGATTAAATATTGGATTAAGGAGAATTGGAAAGCCAAGGTAGTGGCTTAATTCATACCAAGGGGATTCCTCATTGTTATTTTTGCAGAGGTGGAAGAGAAAGAGGAGACCCTTCACCACGGTAATTGGATTGTCAAAAATTATCCTTTATATATGCAATCGTGGTTTCCAAATTTCGACCCAGTGCCATTGGCCCCGTATGACTGCCCTATTTGGATTTGGCTGTATAATTTACGGATCGAATATTGGGGAGAAAGTAGCATGGAGAAAATAGGTAGAACTTTGGGGACACTATAAATAGATGAGAGGTTGGTGGAAAATGACTCTTATTTGTATTCAGAATCAAAATCGTTGAAGTTAGAAGGGTTCTCCCCAAGATTTGATTGACATCGAACGGTAGGATATGGATGCAGAAAATTGAAGTGGAAGTCGACAAGTGCCTTTGTGAAAGATGTGGAAGTAGGTCTCACATGAGAGAAAATTGCAAAATATTTGTTGGGTCGGCTAAGAGATGACTTATGAAGAACGGGAGTCATGAGATGATTGAGAAGGCAATTACGACACCAAGAAATGAGTCAATAATCCCCTCAAGGGCTCTGGTCATCAAAGAAGCGAATGGAGAAAAGAAGAGGGAGTAGAACAGGGAAATTTAAAATCACGATGAAATTTCCCCCACAAATAGGATCATTGAGCAAGATAAGGCCCCTGGCAAATCTCAGGAGGCTCAAACGGGCCTGTCAGACACGGAAGTGGAATATGATGTGAGGTTGGTAGAGGAATTTGATGATGAAGATTTCTTGGACATTATCGACCCGATATCCATTAACCAATCGACTAATGCTCTATTGGGGAGAACCAAAGGTAATAGAGGGAGGAGGAGTAACAAGCAAAAATGAGAGGACGGGGCTAAGGAGAAAGGAATCATCGGTGTGGTCAACTTTTTGAGAAGATCCAAGGGAGGTAAATCCTCCATTGGAGGACAATGAGAATTCTCACTTGGAATCAAGGGCCTTTCAACTCTTGACAAGAAACGCTTGGTTAGGCATTCGTTAGAGAAATCCTCTAATGACGTAATTCTGCTCCAAGAAACCAAGCTGAATTTGGACAAGGCGCTTAGTTTCTTGCATTACTGCTCTAGATGGGAAGGTTTTTTTCGAGAAGCTAAGGGCTATGCGAGTGGTTTGGGAATCTTATGGAATCCTCATGTGGTTAGGATTACCCCTAGAGAAACATCTGACTATTAGATGATTTGTAGAGTGAAACTTATTGCTTGTAATTCGGAGTTTTCTTTGATCAATGTATATGGACCGACTAAAATAGAGGGTAAGGTGAGAGTTTGGAAGGAACTATCAGAGAGAATTAGAATCATTGGCAAGGTCTGGCTAGTTGTTGCAGGAGACTTTAATGCTATTCTGGACCTGAATGAAAAAAAATGGTGGTCTGAGGAAGACCAACAGAATAATGGAAGACTTTAAAAGTTTTGTAGCAGAGAACGAAGTGATTGAAGTTTTTCCTAAAAATGGCCAATATACATGGATGAATAGGAGATTGAACTTCACCAACATTTCGGAGAGATTAGAGCGGTTCTTGGTGGGCCAGAAATGGATGGAAGGCCAATTCTCCTTGGTGACGAACATTCTGTCGATTTCTATATCCGATCACTTCCCTATTTAGTTAGAACTTGAGGTACGCAAGTCACAGTCCTCTAGGAATTTTAAATTCCAAAGTATGTGGTGACGAGATGGGCAATTCCAATCTAGTTTAAAAAGTTGGTGGGACGAAAGTAATAAATTCAAAGGTATGTCCAGCTTCTGTTTTGTTAAACGTTTACATTTTCTTAAGGATAAAAGTAGGAGGTGGAATGTAGAATCGTTTAGGAATATTTTTTAAAATAATTCGAGGTTAGATGAGGAGCTTGCTTCTCTTAATGAGAAGGTAATTCTCTTTGGGATGACCAATGATGAATATAAAAAAGAAAAGGAATTGAAGGGATGTCTATCGGAGGCATTGGCTAGGGAGGAGATTTATTGGCGCAACAAATCCAGGAAGATGTGTATTTCACCTAGGGACTTAAATACAAAGTTCTTTCACTCATCGGTGAAGGCTATGAGATTGATCAATAAGATTGAAGCAATCAAGGATGATAATGGTCAGTGTTGTTTAGCAGGAGATGATATTGAGAAGGTTGCAGTTCAACATTTTGAAAACCCACTTGGTTCTTTCATAGGCGGTGATGTTAGATATAGGGATAACGTATTAAAAGTAATAGACCAAGTCATATCCCAGGAAGAAAATGAAGCTTTGCATATGCCTTTCTCTCTGGAGGAAGTCAAGGAGGCGGCATTCTTTCTTCACCCTAATAAAGTGCCAGGCCTCGATGCCTTTATAGAAAAAGTATATCAAAAATGTTGGGACTTCAGGTGGGAGGACATATGGATGATGGTGGAAGAGTTTAGGAAGAAGAGGAGACTGGTCAGAGAAATCAACATCGCAATAATTTTTCTTATACCCCAAAGGTATAATTGTGAGATGATAGTGGATTACAGACCTATTTCTCTGTGTAACTCTATTTACAAAGTCATCTCAAAGGCCATGGCTTTGAGGATCAAGAATATTTTACATTAAATCATTTCGGAGGAACAACACGGATTTACCCCTGGCAGAGAAATCATCGATAGTATCATCCTGGTCTCGAAAACTCTTCACTCTATGGGAAGAGAGAATATGAAAAGGATGGTGGTAGAACTATACATGAGCAAGGTGTCTGACTAGGTTAATTGGGAATTCCTCCTCTTGGTCCTGGATAAATTTGGTTTTCACGGCAGATGGCTAGATTGTATGCGACAATCCATCTCATCAACCCATTTCTTAGTGTTGGTCAATGGTTATACATGTGGTTTCTTTAGAGACACCAATGGATTGAGACAAGGAGACCCTTTATCTCCCTCCTTATTTTTTCTAATGGTAGAATCTTTGGGCAGGAACATTAAGAAGAACTGTATGATGGGATTTTGCAAGGGAGTCGGGGTTCACAGAGACCTGGAGCCAATCTCGCATTCACAATTTGTTGATGATACGATCTTATTTTGGGAGGCTTCGGATCAGGAAGTGGTAGTGATTAAGGAAACTTTGGATGAGTATGTGGAGGCATCGATTCAAATCATGAATAAAAATAAGTCACAGGTGTTCCTTGTTAACACTAGCCAAAGGAATCAAAACAAGATTGAAAAAATATTGGAATTCCAAACAGAATCATTCCCTTCGATATATTTGGGAGTTCCCTTGTTCATCGATCGAAGTAATAGGTTGCTATAGGAGGAGATCATCAATAATTGTCAATCTAAAGCGGAATCATGGAAGAAAAAGTGGCTTTCATAGGCTGGTACGATTCAAATGATAAAATGTTTTTTATCAACGATCCCAATCTATAGCATTACATGTTTTAGGCTCATCGTGCGGTCCATTGGCACGTTGGACGGGTTGTTAAAGAAGTGAACTTATGGGAAGGATTGAAGGATTCTAGGAGAGTTATGCTAATAAACTAGGATACGGCGTGTATCGTGAAGGAAGAAAGAGGAGCGCGACTTAGGAAAATGGATCTATAGAACCTGGCTTTGGGAGCCAAATTGGCTTGGAAACTATATGTTTCCTCAAAAACCTTGGTGCAAGTTTATGAGGGAAAAATATTTAGACTAGAAGGACTTGGAAAGGAATTTTACCTTGGCCAACTCTGAATCAGGTTTGACGATTTGGAGGTTCATCTGGGAAAGATGAAGAGTAATCTTGAATCATCTGTCCTGTAAAATTGGTAATGGAAAGAAGGCTCGGTTCTAGAGAGACTCGTGGAATGGGGTGAAAGAATTAATTGATTGTATTGAGGATAAGGAGTGGGTGTTAGAAGTTCAAGGCGGTACAGGAGAGATGGGAATTTAAGGTCCTAATATCTGTTACCTATGTAGAGGGAATGAGGAAACCGCTGAACATCTCTTTTTTTGGTGTCCGTTGGTGGTGAGATGTTGGGACCGGTTGATGGAAACGTTAGAATGGAGATTGGCTAGGAATAGGACATTAATGGAATTCTTGCTTTCCTGGCCGACAGAGAGTAAGCATTCAAAATGGGGAGACTTATCCAGGTGACTAGTCCTTCCATGGTAGCTTGGCGGATATGCAAAGAAATAAATAGGAGTATTTTTAGAGACGAGGACTTTTTGAAGGAATATTTAATTGTTGAAGTGGTGAAAGGGAATATTCCAGGGAAACGGGTGAAGATTTACTCCAAATGGGACAAAATGATGGAAGAGAAATGGGGTTTGAAGGATCTAGTCATCTGCAACATCATTAATAAACAATCTAAGAGGAAGGGAGTAAGATGTCGGGAACCAACCCCAGGTTGGCTTAAGTTGAATTTAAATGGAGCTAGCAAAGGAAATCCGAGTAAGGCAGGGTTCGGCGCTATTTTGAGGGATGATTCGGGAAAAATGATTATTGCAATTATGGGATTGATGGGAATAGCTACCAATAACAAGGCAGAGATGTGTGCACTCAATAATGGGTTGGAGATGTGTGTGAACAAGGAGGTTTCGAATATTCTCATTGAAGGGAACTCACAAGTGGTGTTAAATGGAGTGATGCGCTCTAATTTTATCAGCTGGAAATTAAATCAATGGCTACCAGCGATTGAATAAAAATCGAGCAAATTCTCGGAGTACCGTTTCAATCATTCATATAGGGAAGGAAATAGGGTATCTAATTGGCTTGCCAATGAAGGTCTAAGAAAAGGTAGATAGATGGTCGAGTTGGATGAGATAGACCTGTAGAATGAGTTTAGTACTATTTTGGGAGAGGATAGGGAAGTACATCCTCCTGAGAGAATTGGATGAGATTTATCTTACTCAAGCTAGAGGCGGCATGGAAGGAAGTGTATTCGTGCCTAGAATTGTGTCTTCTAAATCAAAGTATAATGTTTTGACGACAAATTTTTTGGGTAAGGTAAGATTTTGTTCAGATTTAGGATCGGGTCAGTAGCAGTTTTGGGCAGAGTGAAGTCGTAGTTGGATAGGATAGACATCAGTGGAGATGACTCTAGATCATGCTAAAAGGGATACATTAGGAGAAGAAGTGTTTTGCAGAGCACAGAAGGAACAAAAGAGAAGTTGAGAATGGATGAGGACTTTGGACTTTGCACTTAGGGAAGCGCTAGAGGAAGAGATCAGCCGCCTTTTTAAGAAGGCAAATGACAAAGAAAAACACTCTGCGATCCAAATTTTAAGAGTCGACTTCTAGAACGATGGCCACGTTCATGATAGGGTGGTGATGGAGAATATATTTAATCCGATCGTTGAGGTCCTTGGAAAACCTTCAGCAGCTATAGGGATAGTGAGGAGAATGATGAGGGAAGATATATACGAGGAAGTGATGAGGGCTGCACTGGATTCAAGATGCATGTTGGGATATTTCAACCTGAATGACGAAGGGAAGAAGGTGAAACAAAAATGGCATGGTCTTTGTTTAAGAAAAGACTGATGGAGGATTATGGCCTGGACAAGTTCAATAGATACATGAGAGAGAATTATGGTATCATGCCTGTGGAGATTATTGAAAGGGTGGTAGAAATAGGTAATGGGATTATGTATTTGTATAAATGAGAGGTTGGCTTTGTCTACTGTGTAATTTTGTTTTTCAGTTTTTAATAAAAAAGGGTATTGCCTCCTAGGAAGATCTCGCTTCAGAAAAAATTAAAAAATTAAAAAAATAAAAAAAGGAATGGAGATTGGAGCAATACTTTTAAGCC
The DNA here is from genome assembly GCF_030272615.1 of Cryptomeria japonica. Taxonomy (NCBI): domain Eukaryota; kingdom Viridiplantae; phylum Streptophyta; class Pinopsida; order Cupressales; family Cupressaceae; genus Cryptomeria; species Cryptomeria japonica. The sequence goes on from NW_026729260.1 coordinate 79,639, forward strand.
AAATCTTTTCTTTAAATCTTACAAACCTTTTTTCCAAATAAAACTAGAAGTGAACAACTGTTACGATCTTAAATTAAATTTAAATTTAAATTTAAGGTTAGTGTTAGGGTTCAAATGGGTTTATGGGTTATGTTAGCATAAAGATTGGGATATGCTTAAGGTTGGGATGGATTTACAATTAAGGTTACTTTAGGGTTATGGTTCGGGTTCAAAATAGGGTTTAGTAATTATGGTAAGGGTTAATTTTAGGGTTAGCTTATAATAAGGGTTCAATTACAATTAGTGCTAGAGTTAAATTATGGTTAGCATTAGGGTTGTGTTTCAATTACATTAGGGTTAGGGTTAAATTAGTCTTACACTTCAATTAGGATTAGGGTTTGGGCTCGATTAGGGTTAGGATTAGAGTTTAATTGAGATTATAGTTCAATTAGGGTTAGGGTTAAGTTTAAAAATAGGGTTGAATTAGGTGTAGATTAGGGTTGAAGTTGTAGTTAGGGTTCAAATGTATGGTTAGAGTTGAGTTTAGGATCAACATTAAAGTAGAGAGATTAGGGTTAAGGATTAATGTTATAATTAATTAGAGATGGGATTTGATTGTGGAAAGGGTTTAATTATAGTTAGGGTTCGTATAAGAGTTCAATTAGGGTTAAGGTTAAATTGGAAGCAAAGTTTTATTGGGGTTAAGATTCATGCTAGAATCCAATTAGGATCATAGTTGAATAAGAGTTAGGGTTCAATTAGGGTTAGATTAAGGTTGAATTTATAGGTTGTGTTTAGTCGTAGAGTTATTTGCCCGTGCAAATGAAGAGGATGCATATTCAATTACAAATATATCCTATCAGTTTTGAAACTACTATACTGAGAGAGGCGAGAGGGTTCTTGCATTAACTGATCTTCATAGCAAAATGTCGTTGCCTATTTGGTGTAAGTCCAAGAGCTCGCTTGGAGGACCGGAAAGCAAGTGTCCAAACCTGCAGCTGAAGAAAATGAAATAGTAGCAATTATTCTAACATAGATAGGAGCGATTTTAAAGAGACGATGATGAAGATGAACCAGTTGGTCTTCCACGTCACCGTTGGTACAATTCATTAAGATGGCAGTTACATTATCTGAGGATAATGTCAGTTACATTAGGCGATCCGCATTCCATTAAGTCTTTTTTGATAAAAGTGAAAATTTATTTGAAAATTACAGACAAGTGAAAACTGCAGTAAATATATTGATTTATTGGAAAAACTGTATTATATAGATGCCAGTAAATTTTGTGTTTTTAAGAATGAGTATCCAGATCACTCTCTTGAAAAATTATAATCTTTCGATTAATTTATAATATAAATATAATTCATCATTTAATTTAATTTATTTCAATATTTCAATACTCAGTGATGCAGGGTACACCATACTTACTGCAAGATTTTCAAGCATTTCATTAGTAATTTCTTTTTCATTGATCGTAGTTAATTTATTAAAATTATACTTATCATGAAATATAAAAGAATCTAAATTCCATTATAAAACATCAGAAAAAGAAAATAATTCATACAAACTATAAGATAAATGTTCAAAACAAATTAAAATTCAATAATATATCCTACAAATATATTTCTAAAATCAAACACAATAACAACATTTAAAACATTTCTTGAATCACAAACATTCCATTTGTATGTTACCAAAAATGGTATCTAAATAGCACAATGATGTATCTCACAAACAAAAGAAGTAACCAAAGATGAAGCTTGAACACCAAATATGTGTTATCTGCTATATATATCCCTCCTCACAAGCCAACAGCCAATATGTTTAGCTGTTTTCTAAAGTAGTCAAATGTGTCCCTGTTGCCGAAGAGTGCTAACAACAGCTAGAGCATCACTAATCAACATGGTCAGATTATCTGTATTATCTTTTACACTGGAAACCAAGGTTGCAGGAACATTGCTTTCTTTCAACCCACTCAAACATGTATCCTGATTAGTCTCCACACCACTCAGCCTTGTGAGCACATCTTCTACATATTCCATGAAATTGACATTAGACAATTGCTTTAGTTCTGACTGTGAATCATGAAGCTGTTCCCTTGTATCCTTCAACGGATCTGAGCAGTCTTCAAGAGCCGAGACATTGGGATTTCTTTTTTTGAGCTTTTCTATAAACCTAGAAACAGGTTTCGCTACTTCACTAGACAAACGGACTGCAATAACAGAAAGCTGGGTTAAATCTGCCTCCAAAGCCCCAGAAGCTTTGGACAATGATGAAACGCAAAAGTGTGTATATAAGGCATTACTGCAGGCATTACTAATTGTATCGGAAGTCTGAGCCCAGCCTCCATGAATTGCTAAAAACATGATTGCGCACAAGAGACCACTTCTGTAGGACGCCATGCTTGGAATCAACTGCTCTATTGAAATCACCGACTGAACCAAATGCTCTATTAATGTTTCCCTCGCTTCTGGGACAATATATAGCTCAATCTGAATCTGCTGCATACAAAACTTTCATGGTTGTCATTCAGTAGCAACAGGCCTTTTGCATGCCACTGGAATTTTATATAGTGCACGGTTTTGCGAGATACATATTTATCTATTTTTATCCTTTTTCCTCGTGCATTTAGAGCTAAAATTAGATTTAATGCGTTTCTTGGATTGTCTTTTAAAGTTCTCGCACTTCATGCATGTCATTCTCCTCGTAAACGACTGCTGTTTTGTGTTAACAACTACCACTTGTTACCCGAGGGCGTTCTTTTATGTGAAGTGCGCGACCTGTGTTGTAACTCTCGTCCGCTCGTTTTTGCTTAACATCGCTTCTAATAGTAACTCTCGTGCGCGACCTGTGTTCTAGATCCTCTATTTTTTTATCCTCTCATTTATCATGCAATATATCTTGTAACGTTTGTTTATCTCTTTCAATTATGTTCCTCCTTTATTTATTTATTTTTTGTTTGTATTGTTTGTTCATCTAGGTCTTGATATCACAATCTGTATTATATTTATATCCTCCTCTGTTTGTGTAGTGTCATCCTAGATCTCCTTGACTAATTCATCTATACTTATTCCTATTATACCATAAACAATATATTACGTTTTGTTTATATTATCTTCTTCTACCACGACACTCTTCTCTTAGCTAGTAGGCTAGCATGGGCCTTTTAGTGGACTCCATGGTCTCACTTCTCACTCTTTGCTTGGCCTCATCATTTTAAGAACAAAGAGTATCTACTATCTACTTATACATAAGCTCCTTTTTTTATAGATCTCTTTTTGTGATCTATTACTTAGGAACAAGTTTAATTCTGAAGGCACTTGTCCAAATGTTATCCAATAGTTGTGTTGCCTTCTCTCCTTTTTCCTTAATGGTGTCAATCATTTCCTTCAAAAATTCCTATATTATATCTACCATTACATAATTACTACTCCCAATGAAGTCCAATATGACTTGGATAACGATCTTTCATTCTCTACAAAAAATATTCTATATAGCTGTGCTACTTCCAATGATTTTCCTAGTCTATAAAGTGATCTATACAAGGAAAAATATGGATTTATTTTTATCTTTCTTCTTATGTGTCTAAGCTTTGATATTTTCCATTTTCTTATTATTGGCCCTTTTTTTTTCCATAGTTTTTATTTTTTATATTTTATCCCTTCTGACTCTCTATGAAACTTTTGTTGCAAGTATTGTGCTTAAATTTCTTCACCTCTTCCTCTTCCTCCTCAACTGAGATAATTTTGTTCTTATCCTTTTCATTCTATGTTGTTTTTGGATCAGAGCACCCAACTTCTCCTTTATTTTTCTTGGAACTTTTATTGCGTGGAAATTGGAAAATAAGAAATACAAATACTCAAAAACATAAAAAAGAAATTAAATATAAATCCTATTTACCAATATCATTACAAATCTCAGAAAGAAAGATGCGTTGATGTTGTTCACCTTGAAAGTATGTGGATGCTTGATCCTCACATCATAACATATGTCATAAAATGAATTTGCATAAAATGTGATTCTAAAAGGGTGGGGAAAGGATCTTATTTATAGTTTTATAATAAAAAATCAATAGATGATAAGGATAAGAATGATGACATTGAATCAACTCAACTACAAAATGATTTTTTTCCATTTTGAGTCTGTGAGAGGATAATAATAAATTATTTATTTACATGATGGATAAATGGGCACATAAAGGTCCTATTTTAAAGATTGAGTTAACTAATGAAAGAAGAAGCAATATCTAAGATGGAAATGAGTTAACGTATGAAGAAGATTATGTTTCTAAAATGAGGAAGATTTGATTAAGGAAGATGAGTTAACATTCACAACCAACCTTTCATCCATCCTTCTAAATAAAAAGTTCATTTCCAATCAATCGTGTTAATCTATATTCCCTCCTCTGAATAATTATCTATCTATCTTAACCAAGATTTTATCCATCATCCTATTTTTCCAGTTTCAATCCTAAATCCAGTTTCATCTCTCATCTTCAATATTAATTCTCATTTTTCTAATACATCATCTTAATCTCCATCCCTCCTCCAAGAAAAAATCCAATTCTCTCAACCAACCTTTCCTCCACCATCGTATTCTACTACTATCCACCCAAATGGAACACGATATATTAAGACGGGGGTTGAATCAACATTTGCCAATTCAAACTCGACTAAACATCAATTACCATTAATAACTTCTCCAAACATCACGTCTAGATTCACCATTATAAGTCTTTGATCGTGAGGAAAGTCACTACATAAAGTTTGAAATATTTTCATATGATTCAAGGGATCACTTTTTCCATTATAAAGCTCTAATTGAGAGACTTCCACATGTTTAGGAGGGACAACATAGACAATGCCATCAAATAATGGGCTCGCTACATTAAATGTGGGCACATTAAACTTGGATTGGGTAATGGAAGCCAACTGTTGTTGTAGGAATGGAACAGTTTGAGCTAAGTTATTGATGGTTGCTTCAGTGGATGGATTGAAATTGGACATATTGGATTGTGATGGAGGAGTAACATTGTTGTATGAAGGTTGAGGTTAAGAGTACGGAGGTGGAACACTATGATAGAAGATGTAAATATGAGCACACTAGACAAGGATGTAGGCATAGGAATGGAATGAATGACTTGACTAGTAGCCTGAGCATAACCAAGGACTTCGGCACAACTTTTGATAGGCATGATATTACTGTCAACAATATGAGCAAAGCCACACAACAACTAAAAACCAATTTTATCACTTTGCACCATCCTTTTTAATCCTTTAATCAATGGGATTGCCTTACTTTTTGGGTAATGTTTTTTATAAAGATAAACAAGTTTTACAGGGACCTGAAACCCAGAGTATTACAGACCAAGGCCAGCAGCCAACCCGACCGAAAAACTAAGCAAAACAGGGTACAAACCCCACACAGACAAAAAGCCAAAAAACAAAAACCAGCTAAACCAAAAAACAAGGCAAAGCACTCAACTAAGAGAGTGAATCAATTTAGCATTTTTCTAAATAATCCTCTTATTGATTTTCTCCAAATCCTCCATGATGAATCTGGAGGTTCACTGGCCCTGGGTTCGGCTCCTGGTTCTAGTGCAAGGACCCGAGCTAGTCTTCCCACCAGTAGCACTCTTTCCACCCTCCGATGCAATCTTTTTCTGCTTTTCCCCCAAGGGAGGCTCACTGGTGTTGGTCCTGGTTCTATAATCAGTTATCATGGAATTATTTTTTTCCAAACCATCAGCACTATTGTTCATCATCTGCCTACTGATTTCCACCAAATTGTTCAGGTTTTCTTTGATCTCACTCGCATCCTCTTCCATCTTCTCAATTCTGTGCTCTTGGTCAACCTTCATAGTTTCCACATGTTGAGAAATTTTCTGGATCATACTCATGATCTTCTCAGTTTTATTGGGCCCAAGGGATTCCGTGAAAGTCTCAACAATTCCTTTAATACCATCTTTTAGGGATCCAATTTCCTTCTCCACCCACTTCCAACAGATCTCCTGACTTCTAGTAGCCTCCAATAGGGAATTTCCCATCACCCTCTCCTCCTTTATCTTACCTTAATTTTGTTTGTTCTCAAACCCATGTTTCTCATCATCCACATTGATAGGGATGTCCAACCTAATCTCATGGTCCAGGACTTTGGACCCACTAGGTTTGGTTAGTTTCATTTTCCTTTTGGTGGGTGGCTCCAGGTCTTGCATTTTCCTGCTACCAGATTTGAACTTACTTGTCGCCCACCTTGGAGGATTGATTTTCCTGCTACCGTTAGTTCCCAGGGTCACCATAAGCTCCCCTTATTTCTTTGGTCTATACTCAGGGTGCTCCATATCTTTGCTATCACGCCAATCCATGGCAGTACGACTGTCATCCTCATGCATCTTTGTATCAGAAACCAACTGCACATCAGGGTTAGAGGAGGAAATGTGGGTTTTATCAATGGGGGAGGGTTTCACTTCATGATCTTGGGCGTATTCCATAATCAACAAGATAAGCCCTTCATGAATCATAGGGTTATCCTGGTTTTCAAAATGTTTAACTAAACTATTCCCCAAGGACGAAACCAAATAAAAGGGAATAGAAATCAATATACCGTGCCTAAAATGGTTTAAGATATTAAAATGATGTGAGAAAATGCTAGCACATCTACCATCCAGGGTGATGTATCTCATGATGAATTCTGCCATATCAGCCCAGAGGTTTTAGAATCTTTTCCTAAAAAATAGAGCTCCACGAGCTTAGGAATATATTATGTCATTTGTCAATCATATAAATTTTAGGAAAATAATTAAATTTATTTACCACCAATTTGCAGCAGTTTAAACTTAAGTTGATCTCAACTACAAAGTTCATAGCATCCTTAAATTTACGATCTTAAATTTTTAAGCTGAAGCGCAAAACAAAATTTATGGGACCGCCAACTTTAAAATATTCCTAAAAAATCTTAGCAGCTCCAGCTCTATGTTTTAGGTAGCCCCCCTCCATGGGACCCAGTCTTAGTCTCTAGAATACATTAAGACATTATTATCGTTTGTACATGATAAATACATCATAATAGATATTTGGTGCATTCTAAGAGCTAGATAACCATTCCCTTCTATAGAAAAGGTCAGGTTTTAAAATTTAAACAATACGCTCTTAAAACAAATTTTTATTCTCATTAGAGGAATTGGCAATGGACTGAGACATTAACATCACCCAAATTTACTCTTCTGGTGAGAGGTTTATTGGGACCATTTTTAATAGTAAAATGGAAGGGATGTGTAATAAAATATAAATATATAATATTGTATAGATATAAAGCATTAAGCTTTTAAATTTATGTACAAGGCTATAATATAAGAAAAACTTACATAAAATAGAAAATCATAATCTTAGGAGTTATCGAAATAATTCTTCCCTAATATTTAGCTTGAAATCTATTTTTTGAACCTCAATTTTAAAAGCATAGAGAAAATTTACAAACAAAAAAATTCTTCATTTTTAATATAAAATATATTTTTTCTTTCAAAATTAAATTATAGATAAATATCAAATTTTTCAAAATATTAAAATTAAGAAATTAAAATTTTTAATCTATTTTATTAGATTTTTTTTTTTAAATTATAATTCCTTTTTTAATTAAAATTTTCATTTAGAAACGTGATCTTTATATATAAACATTAATAATGTGTGAAATTAAATGACAGGATATTATAACAAGGAATGGAGATTGGGATATTTATATAGCGGAGAGGATGAGGGAGAGTCTGAGAGAACCGTTCTGGAATAATGGTGGATCCGCAAGAAATGTTCGCGGAGGAGAAACTGGTGGGATCAAGTCGAAAAATGCGGAGGGAAGTGGAAGCAGACTTGGTCGAGATTAATATGTCAGATGATATTGAAGAAAATATAGAACTATGGGTGGAACTAGTGGTTATCCGAAGGGTAGTACGATCTAGATACGAGAGAAGGCAGATTAAATATTGGATTAAGGAGAATTGGAAAGCCAAGGTAGTGGCTTAATTCATACCAAGGGGATTCCTCATTGTTATTTTTGCAGAGGTGGAAGAGAAAGAGGAGACCCTTCACCACGGTAATTGGATTGTCAAAAATTATCCTTTATATATGCAATCGTGGTTTCCAAATTTCGACCCAGTGCCATTGGCCCCGTATGACTGCCCTATTTGGATTTGGCTGTATAATTTACGGATCGAATATTGGGGAGAAAGTAGCATGGAGAAAATAGGTAGAACTTTGGGGACACTATAAATAGATGAGAGGTTGGTGGAAAATGACTCTTATTTGTATTCAGAATCAAAATCGTTGAAGTTAGAAGGGTTCTCCCCAAGATTTGATTGACATCGAACGGTAGGATATGGATGCAGAAAATTGAAGTGGAAGTCGACAAGTGCCTTTGTGAAAGATGTGGAAGTAGGTCTCACATGAGAGAAAATTGCAAAATATTTGTTGGGTCGGCTAAGAGATGACTTATGAAGAACGGGAGTCATGAGATGATTGAGAAGGCAATTACGACACCAAGAAATGAGTCAATAATCCCCTCAAGGGCTCTGGTCATCAAAGAAGCGAATGGAGAAAAGAAGAGGGAGTAGAACAGGGAAATTTAAAATCACGATGAAATTTCCCCCACAAATAGGATCATTGAGCAAGATAAGGCCCCTGGCAAATCTCAGGAGGCTCAAACGGGCCTGTCAGACACGGAAGTGGAATATGATGTGAGGTTGGTAGAGGAATTTGATGATGAAGATTTCTTGGACATTATCGACCCGATATCCATTAACCAATCGACTAATGCTCTATTGGGGAGAACCAAAGGTAATAGAGGGAGGAGGAGTAACAAGCAAAAATGAGAGGACGGGGCTAAGGAGAAAGGAATCATCGGTGTGGTCAACTTTTTGAGAAGATCCAAGGGAGGTAAATCCTCCATTGGAGGACAATGAGAATTCTCACTTGGAATCAAGGGCCTTTCAACTCTTGACAAGAAACGCTTGGTTAGGCATTCGTTAGAGAAATCCTCTAATGACGTAATTCTGCTCCAAGAAACCAAGCTGAATTTGGACAAGGCGCTTAGTTTCTTGCATTACTGCTCTAGATGGGAAGGTTTTTTTCGAGAAGCTAAGGGCTATGCGAGTGGTTTGGGAATCTTATGGAATCCTCATGTGGTTAGGATTACCCCTAGAGAAACATCTGACTATTAGATGATTTGTAGAGTGAAACTTATTGCTTGTAATTCGGAGTTTTCTTTGATCAATGTATATGGACCGACTAAAATAGAGGGTAAGGTGAGAGTTTGGAAGGAACTATCAGAGAGAATTAGAATCATTGGCAAGGTCTGGCTAGTTGTTGCAGGAGACTTTAATGCTATTCTGGACCTGAATGAAAAAAAATGGTGGTCTGAGGAAGACCAACAGAATAATGGAAGACTTTAAAAGTTTTGTAGCAGAGAACGAAGTGATTGAAGTTTTTCCTAAAAATGGCCAATATACATGGATGAATAGGAGATTGAACTTCACCAACATTTCGGAGAGATTAGAGCGGTTCTTGGTGGGCCAGAAATGGATGGAAGGCCAATTCTCCTTGGTGACGAACATTCTGTCGATTTCTATATCCGATCACTTCCCTATTTAGTTAGAACTTGAGGTACGCAAGTCACAGTCCTCTAGGAATTTTAAATTCCAAAGTATGTGGTGACGAGATGGGCAATTCCAATCTAGTTTAAAAAGTTGGTGGGACGAAAGTAATAAATTCAAAGGTATGTCCAGCTTCTGTTTTGTTAAACGTTTACATTTTCTTAAGGATAAAAGTAGGAGGTGGAATGTAGAATCGTTTAGGAATATTTTTTAAAATAATTCGAGGTTAGATGAGGAGCTTGCTTCTCTTAATGAGAAGGTAATTCTCTTTGGGATGACCAATGATGAATATAAAAAAGAAAAGGAATTGAAGGGATGTCTATCGGAGGCATTGGCTAGGGAGGAGATTTATTGGCGCAACAAATCCAGGAAGATGTGTATTTCACCTAGGGACTTAAATACAAAGTTCTTTCACTCATCGGTGAAGGCTATGAGATTGATCAATAAGATTGAAGCAATCAAGGATGATAATGGTCAGTGTTGTTTAGCAGGAGATGATATTGAGAAGGTTGCAGTTCAACATTTTGAAAACCCACTTGGTTCTTTCATAGGCGGTGATGTTAGATATAGGGATAACGTATTAAAAGTAATAGACCAAGTCATATCCCAGGAAGAAAATGAAGCTTTGCATATGCCTTTCTCTCTGGAGGAAGTCAAGGAGGCGGCATTCTTTCTTCACCCTAATAAAGTGCCAGGCCTCGATGCCTTTATAGAAAAAGTATATCAAAAATGTTGGGACTTCAGGTGGGAGGACATATGGATGATGGTGGAAGAGTTTAGGAAGAAGAGGAGACTGGTCAGAGAAATCAACATCGCAATAATTTTTCTTATACCCCAAAGGTATAATTGTGAGATGATAGTGGATTACAGACCTATTTCTCTGTGTAACTCTATTTACAAAGTCATCTCAAAGGCCATGGCTTTGAGGATCAAGAATATTTTACATTAAATCATTTCGGAGGAACAACACGGATTTACCCCTGGCAGAGAAATCATCGATAGTATCATCCTGGTCTCGAAAACTCTTCACTCTATGGGAAGAGAGAATATGAAAAGGATGGTGGTAGAACTATACATGAGCAAGGTGTCTGACTAGGTTAATTGGGAATTCCTCCTCTTGGTCCTGGATAAATTTGGTTTTCACGGCAGATGGCTAGATTGTATGCGACAATCCATCTCATCAACCCATTTCTTAGTGTTGGTCAATGGTTATACATGTGGTTTCTTTAGAGACACCAATGGATTGAGACAAGGAGACCCTTTATCTCCCTCCTTATTTTTTCTAATGGTAGAATCTTTGGGCAGGAACATTAAGAAGAACTGTATGATGGGATTTTGCAAGGGAGTCGGGGTTCACAGAGACCTGGAGCCAATCTCGCATTCACAATTTGTTGATGATACGATCTTATTTTGGGAGGCTTCGGATCAGGAAGTGGTAGTGATTAAGGAAACTTTGGATGAGTATGTGGAGGCATCGATTCAAATCATGAATAAAAATAAGTCACAGGTGTTCCTTGTTAACACTAGCCAAAGGAATCAAAACAAGATTGAAAAAATATTGGAATTCCAAACAGAATCATTCCCTTCGATATATTTGGGAGTTCCCTTGTTCATCGATCGAAGTAATAGGTTGCTATAGGAGGAGATCATCAATAATTGTCAATCTAAAGCGGAATCATGGAAGAAAAAGTGGCTTTCATAGGCTGGTACGATTCAAATGATAAAATGTTTTTTATCAACGATCCCAATCTATAGCATTACATGTTTTAGGCTCATCGTGCGGTCCATTGGCACGTTGGACGGGTTGTTAAAGAAGTGAACTTATGGGAAGGATTGAAGGATTCTAGGAGAGTTATGCTAATAAACTAGGATACGGCGTGTATCGTGAAGGAAGAAAGAGGAGCGCGACTTAGGAAAATGGATCTATAGAACCTGGCTTTGGGAGCCAAATTGGCTTGGAAACTATATGTTTCCTCAAAAACCTTGGTGCAAGTTTATGAGGGAAAAATATTTAGACTAGAAGGACTTGGAAAGGAATTTTACCTTGGCCAACTCTGAATCAGGTTTGACGATTTGGAGGTTCATCTGGGAAAGATGAAGAGTAATCTTGAATCATCTGTCCTGTAAAATTGGTAATGGAAAGAAGGCTCGGTTCTAGAGAGACTCGTGGAATGGGGTGAAAGAATTAATTGATTGTATTGAGGATAAGGAGTGGGTGTTAGAAGTTCAAGGCGGTACAGGAGAGATGGGAATTTAAGGTCCTAATATCTGTTACCTATGTAGAGGGAATGAGGAAACCGCTGAACATCTCTTTTTTTGGTGTCCGTTGGTGGTGAGATGTTGGGACCGGTTGATGGAAACGTTAGAATGGAGATTGGCTAGGAATAGGACATTAATGGAATTCTTGCTTTCCTGGCCGACAGAGAGTAAGCATTCAAAATGGGGAGACTTATCCAGGTGACTAGTCCTTCCATGGTAGCTTGGCGGATATGCAAAGAAATAAATAGGAGTATTTTTAGAGACGAGGACTTTTTGAAGGAATATTTAATTGTTGAAGTGGTGAAAGGGAATATTCCAGGGAAACGGGTGAAGATTTACTCCAAATGGGACAAAATGATGGAAGAGAAATGGGGTTTGAAGGATCTAGTCATCTGCAACATCATTAATAAACAATCTAAGAGGAAGGGAGTAAGATGTCGGGAACCAACCCCAGGTTGGCTTAAGTTGAATTTAAATGGAGCTAGCAAAGGAAATCCGAGTAAGGCAGGGTTCGGCGCTATTTTGAGGGATGATTCGGGAAAAATGATTATTGCAATTATGGGATTGATGGGAATAGCTACCAATAACAAGGCAGAGATGTGTGCACTCAATAATGGGTTGGAGATGTGTGTGAACAAGGAGGTTTCGAATATTCTCATTGAAGGGAACTCACAAGTGGTGTTAAATGGAGTGATGCGCTCTAATTTTATCAGCTGGAAATTAAATCAATGGCTACCAGCGATTGAATAAAAATCGAGCAAATTCTCGGAGTACCGTTTCAATCATTCATATAGGGAAGGAAATAGGGTATCTAATTGGCTTGCCAATGAAGGTCTAAGAAAAGGTAGATAGATGGTCGAGTTGGATGAGATAGACCTGTAGAATGAGTTTAGTACTATTTTGGGAGAGGATAGGGAAGTACATCCTCCTGAGAGAATTGGATGAGATTTATCTTACTCAAGCTAGAGGCGGCATGGAAGGAAGTGTATTCGTGCCTAGAATTGTGTCTTCTAAATCAAAGTATAATGTTTTGACGACAAATTTTTTGGGTAAGGTAAGATTTTGTTCAGATTTAGGATCGGGTCAGTAGCAGTTTTGGGCAGAGTGAAGTCGTAGTTGGATAGGATAGACATCAGTGGAGATGACTCTAGATCATGCTAAAAGGGATACATTAGGAGAAGAAGTGTTTTGCAGAGCACAGAAGGAACAAAAGAGAAGTTGAGAATGGATGAGGACTTTGGACTTTGCACTTAGGGAAGCGCTAGAGGAAGAGATCAGCCGCCTTTTTAAGAAGGCAAATGACAAAGAAAAACACTCTGCGATCCAAATTTTAAGAGTCGACTTCTAGAACGATGGCCACGTTCATGATAGGGTGGTGATGGAGAATATATTTAATCCGATCGTTGAGGTCCTTGGAAAACCTTCAGCAGCTATAGGGATAGTGAGGAGAATGATGAGGGAAGATATATACGAGGAAGTGATGAGGGCTGCACTGGATTCAAGATGCATGTTGGGATATTTCAACCTGAATGACGAAGGGAAGAAGGTGAAACAAAAATGGCATGGTCTTTGTTTAAGAAAAGACTGATGGAGGATTATGGCCTGGACAAGTTCAATAGATACATGAGAGAGAATTATGGTATCATGCCTGTGGAGATTATTGAAAGGGTGGTAGAAATAGGTAATGGGATTATGTATTTGTATAAATGAGAGGTTGGCTTTGTCTACTGTGTAATTTTGTTTTTCAGTTTTTAATAAAAAAGGGTATTGCCTCCTAGGAAGATCTCGCTTCAGAAAAAATTAAAAAATTAAAAAAATAAAAAAAGGAATGGAGATTGGAGCAATACTTTTAAGCCAAATCTTTTCTTTAAATCTTACAAACCTTTTTTCCAAATAAAACTAGAAGTGAACAACTGTTACGATCTTAAATTAAATTTAAATTTAAATTTAAGGTTAGTGTTAGGGTTCAAATGGGTTTATGGGTTATGTTAGCATAAAGATTGGGATATGCTTAAGGTTGGGATGGATTTACAATTAAGGTTACTTTAGGGTTATGGTTCGGGTTCAAAATAGGGTTTAGTAATTATGGTAAGGGTTAATTTTAGGGTTAGCTTATAATAAGGGTTCAATTACAATTAGTGCTAGAGTTAAATTATGGTTAGCATTAGGGTTGTGTTTCAATTACATTAGGGTTAGGGTTAAATTAGTCTTACACTTCAATTAGGATTAGGGTTTGGGCTCGATTAGGGTTAGGATTAGAGTTTAATTGAGATTATAGTTCAATTAGGGTTAGGGTTAAGTTTAAAAATAGGGTTGAATTAGGTGTAGATTAGGGTTGAAGTTGTAGTTAGGGTTCAAATGTATGGTTAGAGTTGAGTTTAGGATCAACATTAAAGTAGAGAGATTAGGGTTAAGGATTAATGTTATAATTAATTAGAGATGGGATTTGATTGTGGAAAGGGTTTAATTATAGTTAGGGTTCGTATAAGAGTTCAATTAGGGTTAAGGTTAAATTGGAAGCAAAGTTTTATTGGGGTTAAGATTCATGCTAGAATCCAATTAGGATCATAGTTGAATAAGAGTTAGGGTTCAATTAGGGTTAGATTAAGGTTGAATTTATAGGTTGTGTTTAGTCGTAGAGTTATTTGCCCGTGCAAATGAAGAGGATGCATATTCAATTACAAATATATCCTATCAGTTTTGAAACTACTATACTGAGAGAGGCGAGAGGGTTCTTGCATTAACTGATCTTCATAGCAAAATGTCGTTGCCTATTTGGTGTAAGTCCAAGAGCTCGCTTGGAGGACCGGAAAGCAAGTGTCCAAACCTGCAGCTGAAGAAAATGAAATAGTAGCAATTATTCTAACATAGATAGGAGCGATTTTAAAGAGACGATGATGAAGATGAACCAGTTGGTCTTCCACGTCACCGTTGGTACAATTCATTAAGATGGCAGTTACATTATCTGAGGATAATGTCAGTTACATTAGGCGATCCGCATTCCATTAAGTCTTTTTTGATAAAAGTGAAAATTTATTTGAAAATTACAGACAAGTGAAAACTGCAGTAAATATATTGATTTATTGGAAAAACTGTATTATATAGATGCCAGTAAATTTTGTGTTTTTAAGAATGAGTATCCAGATCACTCTCTTGAAAAATTATAATCTTTCGATTAATTTATAATATAAATATAATTCATCATTTAATTTAATTTATTTCAATATTTCAATACTCAGTGATGCAGGGTACACCATACTTACTGCAAGATTTTCAAGCATTTCATTAGTAATTTCTTTTTCATTGATCGTAGTTAATTTATTAAAATTATACTTATCATGAAATATAAAAGAATCTAAATTCCATTATAAAACATCAGAAAAAGAAAATAATTCATACAAACTATAAGATAAATGTTCAAAACAAATTAAAATTCAATAATATATCCTACAAATATATTTCTAAAATCAAACACAATAACAACATTTAAAACATTTCTTGAATCACAAACATTCCATTTGTATGTTACCAAAAATGGTATCTAAATAGCACAATGATGTATCTCACAAACAAAAGAAGTAACCAAAGATGAAGCTTGAACACCAAATATGTGTTATCTGCTATATATATCCCTCCTCACAAGCCAACAGCCAATATGTTTAGCTGTTTTCTAAAGTAGTCAAATGTGTCCCTGTTGCCGAAGAGTGCTAACAACAGCTAGAGCATCACTAATCAACATGGTCAGATTATCTGTATTATCTTTTACACTGGAAACCAAGGTTGCAGGAACATTGCTTTCTTTCAACCCACTCAAACATGTATCCTGATTAGTCTCCACACCACTCAGCCTTGTGAGCACATCTTCTACATATTCCATGAAATTGACATTAGACAATTGCTTTAGTTCTGACTGTGAATCATGAAGCTGTTCCCTTGTATCCTTCAACGGATCTGAGCAGTCTTCAAGAGCCGAGACATTGGGATTTCTTTTTTTGAGCTTTTCTATAAACCTAGAAACAGGTTTCGCTACTTCACTAGACAAACGGACTGCAATAACAGAAAGCTGGGTTAAATCTGCCTCCAAAGCCCCAGAAGCTTTGGACAATGATGAAACGCAAAAGTGTGTATATAAGGCATTACTGCAGGCATTACTAATTGTATCGGAAGTCTGAGCCCAGCCTCCATGAATTGCTAAAAACATGATTGCGCACAAGAGACCACTTCTGTAGGACGCCATGCTTGGAATCAACTGCTCTATTGAAATCACCGACTGAACCAAATGCTCTATTAATGTTTCCCTCGCTTCTGGGACAATATATAGCTCAATCTGAATCTGCTGCATACAAAACTTTCATGGTTGTCATTCAGTAGCAACAGGCCTTTTGCATGCCACTGGAATTTTATATAGTGCACGGTTTTGCGAGATACATATTTATCTATTTTTATCCTTTTTCCTCGTGCATTTAGAGCTAAAATTAGATTTAATGCGTTTCTTGGATTGTCTTTTAAAGTTCTCGCACTTCATGCATGTCATTCTCCTCGTAAACGACTGCTGTTTTGTGTTAACAACTACCACTTGTTACCCGAGGGCGTTCTTTTATGTGAAGTGCGCGACCTGTGTTGTAACTCTCGTCCGCTCGTTTTTGCTTAACATCGCTTCTAATAGTAACTCTCGTGCGCGACCTGTGTTCTAGATCCTCTATTTTTTTATCCTCTCATTTATCATGCAATATATCTTGTAACGTTTGTTTATCTCTTTCAATTATGTTCCTCCTTTATTTATTTATTTTTTGTTTGTATTGTTTGTTCATCTAGGTCTTGATATCACAATCTGTATTATATTTATATCCTCCTCTGTTTGTGTAGTGTCATCCTAGATCTCCTTGACTAATTCATCTATACTTATTCCTATTATACCATAAACAATATATTACGTTTTGTTTATATTATCTTCTTCTACCACGACACTCTTCTCTTAGCTAGTAGGCTAGCATGGGCCTTTTAGTGGACTCCATGGTCTCACTTCTCACTCTTTGCTTGGCCTCATCATTTTAAGAACAAAGAGTATCTACTATCTACTTATACATAAGCTCCTTTTTTTATAGATCTCTTTTTGTGATCTATTACTTAGGAACAAGTTTAATTCTGAAGGCACTTGTCCAAATGTTATCCAATAGTTGTGTTGCCTTCTCTCCTTTTTCCTTAATGGTGTCAATCATTTCCTTCAAAAATTCCTATATTATATCTACCATTACATAATTACTACTCCCAATGAAGTCCAATATGACTTGGATAACGATCTTTCATTCTCTACAAAAAATATTCTATATAGCTGTGCTACTTCCAATGATTTTCCTAGTCTATAAAGTGATCTATACAAGGAAAAATATGGATTTATTTTTATCTTTCTTCTTATGTGTCTAAGCTTTGATATTTTCCATTTTCTTATTATTGGCCCTTTTTTTTTCCATAGTTTTTATTTTTTATATTTTATCCCTTCTGACTCTCTATGAAACTTTTGTTGCAAGTATTGTGCTTAAATTTCTTCACCTCTTCCTCTTCCTCCTCAACTGAGATAATTTTGTTCTTATCCTTTTCATTCTATGTTGTTTTTGGATCAGAGCACCCAACTTCTCCTTTATTTTTCTTGGAACTTTTATTGCGTGGAAATTGGAAAATAAGAAATACAAATACTCAAAAACATAAAAAAGAAATTAAATATAAATCCTATTTACCAATATCATTACAAATCTCAGAAAGAAAGATGCGTTGATGTTGTTCACCTTGAAAGTATGTGGATGCTTGATCCTCACATCATAACATATGTCATAAAATGAATTTGCATAAAATGTGATTCTAAAAGGGTGGGGAAAGGATCTTATTTATAGTTTTATAATAAAAAATCAATAGATGATAAGGATAAGAATGATGACATTGAATCAACTCAACTACAAAATGATTTTTTTCCATTTTGAGTCTGTGAGAGGATAATAATAAATTATTTATTTACATGATGGATAAATGGGCACATAAAGGTCCTATTTTAAAGATTGAGTTAACTAATGAAAGAAGAAGCAATATCTAAGATGGAAATGAGTTAACGTATGAAGAAGATTATGTTTCTAAAATGAGGAAGATTTGATTAAGGAAGATGAGTTAACATTCACAACCAACCTTTCATCCATCCTTCTAAATAAAAAGTTCATTTCCAATCAATCGTGTTAATCTATATTCCCTCCTCTGAATAATTATCTATCTATCTTAACCAAGATTTTATCCATCATCCTATTTTTCCAGTTTCAATCCTAAATCCAGTTTCATCTCTCATCTTCAATATTAATTCTCATTTTTCTAATACATCATCTTAATCTCCATCCCTCCTCCAAGAAAAAATCCAATTCTCTCAACCAACCTTTCCTCCACCATCGTATTCTACTACTATCCACCCAAATGGAACACGATATATTAAGACGGGGGTTGAATCAACATTTGCCAATTCAAACTCGACTAAACATCAATTACCATTAATAACTTCTCCAAACATCACGTCTAGATTCACCATTATAAGTCTTTGATCGTGAGGAAAGTCACTACATAAAGTTTGAAATATTTTCATATGATTCAAGGGATCACTTTTTCCATTATAAAGCTCTAATTGAGAGACTTCCACATGTTTAGGAGGGACAACATAGACAATGCCATCAAATAATGGGCTCGCTACATTAAATGTGGGCACATTAAACTTGGATTGGGTAATGGAAGCCAACTGTTGTTGTAGGAATGGAACAGTTTGAGCTAAGTTATTGATGGTTGCTTCAGTGGATGGATTGAAATTGGACATATTGGATTGTGATGGAGGAGTAACATTGTTGTATGAAGGTTGAGGTTAAGAGTACGGAGGTGGAACACTATGATAGAAGATGTAAATATGAGCACACTAGACAAGGATGTAGGCATAGGAATGGAATGAATGACTTGACTAGTAGCCTGAGCATAACCAAGGACTTCGGCACAACTTTTGATAGGCATGATATTACTGTCAACAATATGAGCAAAGCCACACAACAACTAAAAACCAATTTTATCACTTTGCACCATCCTTTTTAATCCTTTAATCAATGGGATTGCCTTACTTTTTGGGTAATGTTTTTTATAAAGATAAACAAGTTTTACAGGGACCTGAAACCCAGAGTATTACAGACCAAGGCCAGCAGCCAACCCGACCGAAAAACTAAGCAAAACAGGGTACAAACCCCACACAGACAAAAAGCCAAAAAACAAAAACCAGCTAAACCAAAAAACAAGGCAAAGCACTCAACTAAGAGAGTGAATCAATTTAGCATTTTTCTAAATAATCCTCTTATTGATTTTCTCCAAATCCTCCATGATGAATCTGGAGGTTCACTGGCCCTGGGTTCGGCTCCTGGTTCTAGTGCAAGGACCCGAGCTAGTCTTCCCACCAGTAGCACTCTTTCCACCCTCCGATGCAATCTTTTTCTGCTTTTCCCCCAAGGGAGGCTCACTGGTGTTGGTCCTGGTTCTATAATCAGTTATCATGGAATTATTTTTTTCCAAACCATCAGCACTATTGTTCATCATCTGCCTACTGATTTCCACCAAATTGTTCAGGTTTTCTTTGATCTCACTCGCATCCTCTTCCATCTTCTCAATTCTGTGCTCTTGGTCAACCTTCATAGTTTCCACATGTTGAGAAATTTTCTGGATCATACTCATGATCTTCTCAGTTTTATTGGGCCCAAGGGATTCCGTGAAAGTCTCAACAATTCCTTTAATACCATCTTTTAGGGATCCAATTTCCTTCTCCACCCACTTCCAACAGATCTCCTGACTTCTAGTAGCCTCCAATAGGGAATTTCCCATCACCCTCTCCTCCTTTATCTTACCTTAATTTTGTTTGTTCTCAAACCCATGTTTCTCATCATCCACATTGATAGGGATGTCCAACCTAATCTCATGGTCCAGGACTTTGGACCCACTAGGTTTGGTTAGTTTCATTTTCCTTTTGGTGGGTGGCTCCAGGTCTTGCATTTTCCTGCTACCAGATTTGAACTTACTTGTCGCCCACCTTGGAGGATTGATTTTCCTGCTACCGTTAGTTCCCAGGGTCACCATAAGCTCCCCTTATTTCTTTGGTCTATACTCAGGGTGCTCCATATCTTTGCTATCACGCCAATCCATGGCAGTACGACTGTCATCCTCATGCATCTTTGTATCAGAAACCAACTGCACATCAGGGTTAGAGGAGGAAATGTGGGTTTTATCAATGGGGGAGGGTTTCACTTCATGATCTTGGGCGTATTCCATAATCAACAAGATAAGCCCTTCATGAATCATAGGGTTATCCTGGTTTTCAAAATGTTTAACTAAACTATTCCCCAAGGACGAAACCAAATAAAAGGGAATAGAAATCAATATACCGTGCCTAAAATGGTTTAAGATATTAAAATGATGTGAGAAAATGCTAGCACATCTACCATCCAGGGTGATGTATCTCATGATGAATTCTGCCATATCAGCCCAGAGGTTTTAGAATCTTTTCCTAAAAAATAGAGCTCCACGAGCTTAGGAATATATTATGTCATTTGTCAATCATATAAATTTTAGGAAAATAATTAAATTTATTTACCACCAATTTGCAGCAGTTTAAACTTAAGTTGATCTCAACTACAAAGTTCATAGCATCCTTAAATTTACGATCTTAAATTTTTAAGCTGAAGCGCAAAACAAAATTTATGGGACCGCCAACTTTAAAATATTCCTAAAAAATCTTAGCAGCTCCAGCTCTATGTTTTAGGTAGCCCCCCTCCATGGGACCCAGTCTTAGTCTCTAGAATACATTAAGACATTATTATCGTTTGTACATGATAAATACATCATAATAGATATTTGGTGCATTCTAAGAGCTAGATAACCATTCCCTTCTATAGAAAAGGTCAGGTTTTAAAATTTAAACAATACGCTCTTAAAACAAATTTTTATTCTCATTAGAGGAATTGGCAATGGACTGAGACATTAACATCACCCAAATTTACTCTTCTGGTGAGAGGTTTATTGGGACCATTTTTAATAGTAAAATGGAAGGGATGTGTAATAAAATATAAATATATAATATTGTATAGATATAAAGCATTAAGCTTTTAAATTTATGTACAAGGCTATAATATAAGAAAAACTTACATAAAATAGAAAATCATAATCTTAGGAGTTATCGAAATAATTCTTCCCTAATATTTAGCTTGAAATCTATTTTTTGAACCTCAATTTTAAAAGCATAGAGAAAATTTACAAACAAAAAAATTCTTCATTTTTAATATAAAATATATTTTTTCTTTCAAAATTAAATTATAGATAAATATCAAATTTTTCAAAATATTAAAATTAAGAAATTAAAATTTTTAATCTATTTTATTAGATTTTTTTTTTTAAATTATAATTCCTTTTTTAATTAAAATTTTCATTTAGAAACGTGATCTTTATATATAAACATTAATAATGTGTGAAATTAAATGACAGGATATTATAACAAGGAATGGAGATTGGGATATTTATATAGCGGAGAGGATGAGGGAGAGTCTGAGAGAACCGTTCTGGAATAATGGTGGATCCGCAAGAAATGTTCGCGGAGGAGAAACTGGTGGGATCAAGTCGAAAAATGCGGAGGGAAGTGGAAGCAGACTTGGTCGAGATTAATATGTCAGATGATATTGAAGAAAATATAGAACTATGGGTGGAACTAGTGGTTATCCGAAGGGTAGTACGATCTAGATACGAGAGAAGGCAGATTAAATATTGGATTAAGGAGAATTGGAAAGCCAAGGTAGTGGCTTAATTCATACCAAGGGGATTCCTCATTGTTATTTTTGCAGAGGTGGAAGAGAAAGAGGAGACCCTTCACCACGGTAATTGGATTGTCAAAAATTATCCTTTATATATGCAATCGTGGTTTCCAAATTTCGACCCAGTGCCATTGGCCCCGTATGACTGCCCTATTTGGATTTGGCTGTATAATTTACGGATCGAATATTGGGGAGAAAGTAGCATGGAGAAAATAGGTAGAACTTTGGGGACACTATAAATAGATGAGAGGTTGGTGGAAAATGACTCTTATTTGTATTCAGAATCAAAATCGTTGAAGTTAGAAGGGTTCTCCCCAAGATTTGATTGACATCGAACGGTAGGATATGGATGCAGAAAATTGAAGTGGAAGTCGACAAGTGCCTTTGTGAAAGATGTGGAAGTAGGTCTCACATGAGAGAAAATTGCAAAATATTTGTTGGGTCGGCTAAGAGATGACTTATGAAGAACGGGAGTCATGAGATGATTGAGAAGGCAATTACGACACCAAGAAATGAGTCAATAATCCCCTCAAGGGCTCTGGTCATCAAAGAAGCGAATGGAGAAAAGAAGAGGGAGTAGAACAGGGAAATTTAAAATCACGATGAAATTTCCCCCACAAATAGGATCATTGAGCAAGATAAGGCCCCTGGCAAATCTCAGGAGGCTCAAACGGGCCTGTCAGACACGGAAGTGGAATATGATGTGAGGTTGGTAGAGGAATTTGATGATGAAGATTTCTTGGACATTATCGACCCGATATCCATTAACCAATCGACTAATGCTCTATTGGGGAGAACCAAAGGTAATAGAGGGAGGAGGAGTAACAAGCAAAAATGAGAGGACGGGGCTAAGGAGAAAGGAATCATCGGTGTGGTCAACTTTTTGAGAAGATCCAAGGGAGGTAAATCCTCCATTGGAGGACAATGAGAATTCTCACTTGGAATCAAGGGCCTTTCAACTCTTGACAAGAAACGCTTGGTTAGGCATTCGTTAGAGAAATCCTCTAATGACGTAATTCTGCTCCAAGAAACCAAGCTGAATTTGGACAAGGCGCTTAGTTTCTTGCATTACTGCTCTAGATGGGAAGGTTTTTTTCGAGAAGCTAAGGGCTATGCGAGTGGTTTGGGAATCTTATGGAATCCTCATGTGGTTAGGATTACCCCTAGAGAAACATCTGACTATTAGATGATTTGTAGAGTGAAACTTATTGCTTGTAATTCGGAGTTTTCTTTGATCAATGTATATGGACCGACTAAAATAGAGGGTAAGGTGAGAGTTTGGAAGGAACTATCAGAGAGAATTAGAATCATTGGCAAGGTCTGGCTAGTTGTTGCAGGAGACTTTAATGCTATTCTGGACCTGAATGAAAAAAAATGGTGGTCTGAGGAAGACCAACAGAATAATGGAAGACTTTAAAAGTTTTGTAGCAGAGAACGAAGTGATTGAAGTTTTTCCTAAAAATGGCCAATATACATGGATGAATAGGAGATTGAACTTCACCAACATTTCGGAGAGATTAGAGCGGTTCTTGGTGGGCCAGAAATGGATGGAAGGCCAATTCTCCTTGGTGACGAACATTCTGTCGATTTCTATATCCGATCACTTCCCTATTTAGTTAGAACTTGAGGTACGCAAGTCACAGTCCTCTAGGAATTTTAAATTCCAAAGTATGTGGTGACGAGATGGGCAATTCCAATCTAGTTTAAAAAGTTGGTGGGACGAAAGTAATAAATTCAAAGGTATGTCCAGCTTCTGTTTTGTTAAACGTTTACATTTTCTTAAGGATAAAAGTAGGAGGTGGAATGTAGAATCGTTTAGGAATATTTTTTAAAATAATTCGAGGTTAGATGAGGAGCTTGCTTCTCTTAATGAGAAGGTAATTCTCTTTGGGATGACCAATGATGAATATAAAAAAGAAAAGGAATTGAAGGGATGTCTATCGGAGGCATTGGCTAGGGAGGAGATTTATTGGCGCAACAAATCCAGGAAGATGTGTATTTCACCTAGGGACTTAAATACAAAGTTCTTTCACTCATCGGTGAAGGCTATGAGATTGATCAATAAGATTGAAGCAATCAAGGATGATAATGGTCAGTGTTGTTTAGCAGGAGATGATATTGAGAAGGTTGCAGTTCAACATTTTGAAAACCCACTTGGTTCTTTCATAGGCGGTGATGTTAGATATAGGGATAACGTATTAAAAGTAATAGACCAAGTCATATCCCAGGAAGAAAATGAAGCTTTGCATATGCCTTTCTCTCTGGAGGAAGTCAAGGAGGCGGCATTCTTTCTTCACCCTAATAAAGTGCCAGGCCTCGATGCCTTTATAGAAAAAGTATATCAAAAATGTTGGGACTTCAGGTGGGAGGACATATGGATGATGGTGGAAGAGTTTAGGAAGAAGAGGAGACTGGTCAGAGAAATCAACATCGCAATAATTTTTCTTATACCCCAAAGGTATAATTGTGAGATGATAGTGGATTACAGACCTATTTCTCTGTGTAACTCTATTTACAAAGTCATCTCAAAGGCCATGGCTTTGAGGATCAAGAATATTTTACATTAAATCATTTCGGAGGAACAACACGGATTTACCCCTGGCAGAGAAATCATCGATAGTATCATCCTGGTCTCGAAAACTCTTCACTCTATGGGAAGAGAGAATATGAAAAGGATGGTGGTAGAACTATACATGAGCAAGGTGTCTGACTAGGTTAATTGGGAATTCCTCCTCTTGGTCCTGGATAAATTTGGTTTTCACGGCAGATGGCTAGATTGTATGCGACAATCCATCTCATCAACCCATTTCTTAGTGTTGGTCAATGGTTATACATGTGGTTTCTTTAGAGACACCAATGGATTGAGACAAGGAGACCCTTTATCTCCCTCCTTATTTTTTCTAATG
Source organism: Cryptomeria japonica (assembly GCF_030272615.1). NCBI lineage: Eukaryota > Viridiplantae > Streptophyta > Pinopsida > Cupressales > Cupressaceae > Cryptomeria > Cryptomeria japonica. The sequence continues at coordinate 104,280 of NW_026729260.1, forward strand.
GTAGAATCTTTGGGCAGGAACATTAAGAAGAACTGTATGATGGGATTTTGCAAGGGAGTCGGGGTTCACAGAGACCTGGAGCCAATCTCGCATTCACAATTTGTTGATGATACGATCTTATTTTGGGAGGCTTCGGATCAGGAAGTGGTAGTGATTAAGGAAACTTTGGATGAGTATGTGGAGGCATCGATTCAAATCATGAATAAAAATAAGTCACAGGTGTTCCTTGTTAACACTAGCCAAAGGAATCAAAACAAGATTGAAAAAATATTGGAATTCCAAACAGAATCATTCCCTTCGATATATTTGGGAGTTCCCTTGTTCATCGATCGAAGTAATAGGTTGCTATAGGAGGAGATCATCAATAATTGTCAATCTAAAGCGGAATCATGGAAGAAAAAGTGGCTTTCATAGGCTGGTACGATTCAAATGATAAAATGTTTTTTATCAACGATCCCAATCTATAGCATTACATGTTTTAGGCTCATCGTGCGGTCCATTGGCACGTTGGACGGGTTGTTAAAGAAGTGAACTTATGGGAAGGATTGAAGGATTCTAGGAGAGTTATGCTAATAAACTAGGATACGGCGTGTATCGTGAAGGAAGAAAGAGGAGCGCGACTTAGGAAAATGGATCTATAGAACCTGGCTTTGGGAGCCAAATTGGCTTGGAAACTATATGTTTCCTCAAAAACCTTGGTGCAAGTTTATGAGGGAAAAATATTTAGACTAGAAGGACTTGGAAAGGAATTTTACCTTGGCCAACTCTGAATCAGGTTTGACGATTTGGAGGTTCATCTGGGAAAGATGAAGAGTAATCTTGAATCATCTGTCCTGTAAAATTGGTAATGGAAAGAAGGCTCGGTTCTAGAGAGACTCGTGGAATGGGGTGAAAGAATTAATTGATTGTATTGAGGATAAGGAGTGGGTGTTAGAAGTTCAAGGCGGTACAGGAGAGATGGGAATTTAAGGTCCTAATATCTGTTACCTATGTAGAGGGAATGAGGAAACCGCTGAACATCTCTTTTTTTGGTGTCCGTTGGTGGTGAGATGTTGGGACCGGTTGATGGAAACGTTAGAATGGAGATTGGCTAGGAATAGGACATTAATGGAATTCTTGCTTTCCTGGCCGACAGAGAGTAAGCATTCAAAATGGGGAGACTTATCCAGGTGACTAGTCCTTCCATGGTAGCTTGGCGGATATGCAAAGAAATAAATAGGAGTATTTTTAGAGACGAGGACTTTTTGAAGGAATATTTAATTGTTGAAGTGGTGAAAGGGAATATTCCAGGGAAACGGGTGAAGATTTACTCCAAATGGGACAAAATGATGGAAGAGAAATGGGGTTTGAAGGATCTAGTCATCTGCAACATCATTAATAAACAATCTAAGAGGAAGGGAGTAAGATGTCGGGAACCAACCCCAGGTTGGCTTAAGTTGAATTTAAATGGAGCTAGCAAAGGAAATCCGAGTAAGGCAGGGTTCGGCGCTATTTTGAGGGATGATTCGGGAAAAATGATTATTGCAATTATGGGATTGATGGGAATAGCTACCAATAACAAGGCAGAGATGTGTGCACTCAATAATGGGTTGGAGATGTGTGTGAACAAGGAGGTTTCGAATATTCTCATTGAAGGGAACTCACAAGTGGTGTTAAATGGAGTGATGCGCTCTAATTTTATCAGCTGGAAATTAAATCAATGGCTACCAGCGATTGAATAAAAATCGAGCAAATTCTCGGAGTACCGTTTCAATCATTCATATAGGGAAGGAAATAGGGTATCTAATTGGCTTGCCAATGAAGGTCTAAGAAAAGGTAGATAGATGGTCGAGTTGGATGAGATAGACCTGTAGAATGAGTTTAGTACTATTTTGGGAGAGGATAGGGAAGTACATCCTCCTGAGAGAATTGGATGAGATTTATCTTACTCAAGCTAGAGGCGGCATGGAAGGAAGTGTATTCGTGCCTAGAATTGTGTCTTCTAAATCAAAGTATAATGTTTTGACGACAAATTTTTTGGGTAAGGTAAGATTTTGTTCAGATTTAGGATCGGGTCAGTAGCAGTTTTGGGCAGAGTGAAGTCGTAGTTGGATAGGATAGACATCAGTGGAGATGACTCTAGATCATGCTAAAAGGGATACATTAGGAGAAGAAGTGTTTTGCAGAGCACAGAAGGAACAAAAGAGAAGTTGAGAATGGATGAGGACTTTGGACTTTGCACTTAGGGAAGCGCTAGAGGAAGAGATCAGCCGCCTTTTTAAGAAGGCAAATGACAAAGAAAAACACTCTGTGATCCAAATTTTAAGAGTCGACTTCTAGAACGATGGCCACGTTCATGATAGGGTGGTGATGGAGAATATATTTAATCCGATCGTTGAGGTCCTTGGAAAACCTTCAGCAGCTATAGGGATAGTGAGGAGAATGATGAGGGAAGATATATACGAGGAAGTGATGAGGGCTGCACTGGATTCAAGATGCATGTTGGGATATTTCAACCTGAATGACGAAGGGAAGAAGGTGAAACAAAAATGGCATGGTCTTTGTTTAAGAAAAGACTGATGGAGGATTATGGCCTGGACAAGTTCAATAGATACATGAGAGAGAATTATGGTATCATGCCTGTGGAGATTATTGAAAGGGTGGTAGAAATAGGTAATGGGATTATGTATTTGTATAAATGAGAGGTTGGCTTTGTCTACTGTGTAATTTTGTTTTTCAGTTTTTAATAAAAAAGGGTATTGCCTCCTAGGAAGATCTCGCTTCAGAAAAAATTAAAAAATTAAAAAAATAAAAAAAGGAATGGAGATTGGAGCAATACTTTTAAGCCAAATCTTTTCTTTAAATCTTACAAACCTTTTTTCCAAATAAAACTAGAAGTGAACAACTGTTACGATCTTAAATTAAATTTAAATTTAAATTTAAGGTTAGTGTTAGGGTTCAAATGGGTTTATGGGTTATGTTAGCATAAAGATTGGGATATGCTTAAGGTTGGGATGGATTTACAATTAAGGTTACTTTAGGGTTATGGTTCGGGTTCAAAATAGGGTTTAGTAATTATGGTAAGGGTTAATTTTAGGGTTAGCTTATAATAAGGGTTCAATTACAATTAGTGCTAGAGTTAAATTATGGTTAGCATTAGGGTTGTGTTTCAATTACATTAGGGTTAGGGTTAAATTAGTCTTACACTTCAATTAGGATTAGGGTTTGGGCTCGATTAGGGTTAGGATTAGAGTTTAATTGAGATTATAGTTCAATTAGGGTTAGGGTTAAGTTTAAAAATAGGGTTGAATTAGGTGTAGATTAGGGTTGAAGTTGTAGTTAGGGTTCAAATGTATGGTTAGAGTTGAGTTTAGGATCAACATTAAAGTAGAGAGATTAGGGTTAAGGATTAATGTTATAATTAATTAGAGATGGGATTTGATTGTGGAAAGGGTTTAATTATAGTTAGGGTTCGTATAAGAGTTCAATTAGGGTTAAGGTTAAATTGGAAGCAAAGTTTTATTGGGGTTAAGATTCATGCTAGAATCCAATTAGGATCATAGTTGAATAAGAGTTAGGGTTCAATTAGGGTTAGATTAAGGTTGAATTTATAGGTTGTGTTTAGTCGTAGAGTTATTTGCCCGTGCAAATGAAAAGGATGCATATTCAATTACAAATATATCCTATCAGTTTTGAAACTACTATACTGAGAGAGGCGAGAGGGTTCTTGCATTAACTGATCTTCATAGCAAAATGTCGTTGCCTATTTGGTGTAAGTCCAAGAGCTCGCTTGGAGGACCGGAAAGCAAGTGTCCAAACCTGCAGCTGAAGAAAATGAAATAGTAGCAATTATTCTAACATAGATAGGAGCGATTTTAAAGAGACGATGATGAAGATGAACCAGTTGGTCTTCCACGTCACCGTTGGTACAATTCATTAAGATGGCAGTTACATTATCTGAGGATAATGTCAGTTACATTAGGCGATCCGCATTCCATTAAGTCTTTTTTGATAAAAGTGAAAATTTATTTGAAAATTACAGACAAGTGAAAACTGCAGTAAATATATTGATTTATTGGAAAAACTGTATTATATAGATGCCAGTAAATTTTGTGTTTTTAAGAATGAGTATCCAGATCACTCTCTTGAAAAATTATAATCTTTCGATTAATTTATAATATAAATATAATTCATCATTTAATTTAATTTATTTCAATATTTCAATACTCAGTGATGCAGGGTACACCATACTTACTGCAAGATTTTCAAGCATTTCATTAGTAATTTCTTTTTCATTGATCGTAGTTAATTTATTAAAATTATACTTATCATGAAATATAAAAGAATCTAAATTCCATTATAAAACATCAGAAAAAGAAAATAATTCATACAAACTATAAGATAAATGTTCAAAACAAATTAAAATTCAATAATATATCTTACAAATATATTTCTAAAATCAAACACAATAACAACATTTAAAACATTTCTTGAATCACAAACATTCCATTTGTATGTTACCAAAAATGGTATCTAAATAGCACAATGATGTATCTCACAAACAAAAGAAGTAACCAAAGATGAAGCTTGAACACCAAATATGTGTTATCTGCTATATATATCCCTCCTCACAAGCCAACAGCCAATATGTTTAGCTGTTTTCTAAAGTAGTCAAATGTGTCCCTGTTGCCGAAGAGTGCTAACAACAGCTAGAGCATCACTAATCAACATGGTCAGATTATCTGTATTATCTTTTACACTGGAAACCAAGGTTGCAGGAACATTGCTTTCTTTCAACCCACTCAAACATGTATCCTGATTAGTCTCCACACCACTCAGCCTTGTGAGCACATCTTCTACATATTCCATGAAATTGACATTAGACAATTGCTTTAGTTCTGACTGTGAATCATGAAGCTGTTCCCTTGTATCCTTCAACGGATCTGAGCAGTCTTCAAGAGCCGAGACATTGGGATTTCTTTTTTTGAGCTTTTCTATAAACCTAGAAACAGGTTTCGCTACTTCACTAGACAAACGGACTGCAATAACAGAAAGCTGGGTTAAATCTGCCTCCAAAGCCCCAGAAGCTTTGGACAATGATGAAACGCAAAAGTGTGTATATAAGGCATTACTGCAGGCATTACTAATTGTATCGGAAGTCTGAGCCCAGCCTCCATGAATTGCTAAAAACATGATTGCGCACAAGAGACCACTTCTGTAGGACGCCATGCTTGGAATCAACTGCTCTATTGAAATCACCGACTGAACCAAATGCTCTATTAATGTTTCCCTCGCTTCTGGGACAATATATAGCTCAATCTGAATCTGCTGCATACAAAACTTTCATGGTTGTCATTCAGTAGCAACAGGCCTTTTGCATGCCACTGGAATTTTATATAGTGCACGGTTTTGCGAGATACATATTTATCTATTTTTATCCTTTTTCCTCGTGCATTTAGAGCTAAAATTAGATTTAATGCGTTTCTTGGATTGTCTTTTAAAGTTCTCGCACTTCATGCATGTCATTCTCCTCGTAAACGACTGCTGTTTTGTGTTAACAACTACCACTTGTTACCCGAGGGCGTTCTTTTATGTGAAGTGCGCGACCTGTGTTGTAACTCTCGTCCGCTCGTTTTTGCTTAACATCGCTTCTAATAGTAACTCTCGTGCGCGACCTGTGTTCTAGATCCTCTATTTTTTTATCCTCTCATTTATCATGCAATATATCTTGTAACGTTTGTTTATCTCTTTCAATTATGTTCCTCCTTTATTTATTTATTTTTTGTTTGTATTGTTTGTTCATCTAGGTCTTGATATCACAATCTGTATTATATTTATATCCTCCTCTGTTTGTGTAGTGTCATCCTAGATCTCCTTGACTAATTCATCTATACTTATTCCTATTATACCATAAACAATATATTACGTTTTGTTTATATTATCTTCTTCTACCACGACACTCTTCTCTTAGCTAGTAGGCTAGCATGGGCCTTTTAGTGGACTCCATGGTCTCACTTCTCACTCTTTGCTTGGCCTCATCATTTTAAGAACAAAGAGTATCTACTATCTACTTATACATAAGCTCCTTTTTTTATAGATCTCTTTTTGTGATCTATTACTTAGGAACAAGTTTAATTCTGAAGGCACTTGTCCAAATGTTATCCAATAGTTGTGTTGCCTTCTCTCCTTTTTCCTTAATGGTGTCAATCATTTCCTTCAAAAATTCCTATATTATATCTACCATTACATAATTACTACTCCCAATGAAGTCCAATATGACTTGGATAACGATCTTTCATTCTCTACAAAAAATATTCTATATAGCTGTGCTACTTCCAATGATTTTCCTAGTCTATAAAGTGATCTATACAAGGAAAAATATGGATTTATTTTTATCTTTCTTCTTATGTGTCTAAGCTTTGATATTTTCCATTTTCTTATTATTGGCCCTTTTTTTTTCCATAGTTTTTATTTTTTATATTTTATCCCTTCTGACTCTCTATGAAACTTTTGTTGCAAGTATTGTGCTTAAATTTCTTCACCTCTTCCTCTTCCTCCTCAACTGAGATAATTTTGTTCTTATCCTTTTCATTCTATGTTGTTTTTGGATCAGAGCACCCAACTTCTCCTTTATTTTTCTTGGAACTTTTATTGCGTGGAAATTGGAAAATAAGAAATACAAATACTCAAAAACATAAAAAAGAAATTAAATATAAATCCTATTTACCAATATCATTACAAATCTCAGAAAGAAAGATGCGTTGATGTTGTTCACCTTGAAAGTATGTGGATGCTTGATCCTCACATCATAACATATGTCATAAAATGAATTTGCATAAAATGTGATTCTAAAAGGGTGGGGAAAGGATCTTATTTATAGTTTTATAATAAAAAATCAATAGATGATAAGGATAAGAATGATGACATTGAATCAACTCAACTACAAAATGATTTTTTTCCATTTTGAGTCTGTGAGAGGATAATAATAAATTATTTATTTACATGATGGATAAATGGGCACATAAAGGTCCTATTTTAAAGATTGAGTTAACTAATGAAAGAAGAAGCAATATCTAAGATGGAAATGAGTTAACGTATGAAGAAGATTATGTTTCTAAAATGAGGAAGATTTGATTAAGGAAGATGAGTTAACATTCACAACCAACCTTTCATCCATCCTTCTAAATAAAAAGTTCATTTCCAATCAATCGTGTTAATCTATATTCCCTCCTCTGAATAATTATCTATCTATCTTAACCAAGATTTTATCCATCATCCTATTTTTCCAGTTTCAATCCTAAATCCAGTTTCATCTCTCATCTTCAATATTAATTCTCATTTTTCTAATACATCATCTTAATCTCCATCCCTCCTCCAAGAAAAAATCCAATTCTCTCAACCAACCTTTCCTCCACCATCGTATTCTACTACTATCCACCCAAATGGAACACGATATATTAAGACGGGGGTTGAATCAACATTTGCCAATTCAAACTCGACTAAACATCAATTACCATTAATAACTTCTCCAAACATCACGTCTAGATTCACCATTATAAGTCTTTGATCGTGAGGAAAGTCACTACATAAAGTTTGAAATATTTTCATATGATTCAAGGGATCACTTTTTCCATTATAAAGCTCTAATTGAGAGACTTCCACATGTTTAGGAGGGACAACATAGACAATGCCATCAAATAATGGGCTCGCTACATTAAATGTGGGCACATTAAACTTGGATTGGGTAATGGAAGCCAACTGTTGTTGTAGGAATGGAACAGTTTGAGCTAAGTTATTGATGGTTGCTTCAGTGGATGGATTGAAATTGGACATATTGGATTGTGATGGAGGAGTAACATTGTTGTATGAAGGTTGAGGTTAAGAGTACGGAGGTGGAACACTATGATAGAAGATGTAAATATGAGCACACTAGACAAGGATGTAGGCATAGGAATGGAATGAATGACTTGACTAGTAGCCTGAGCATAACCAAGGACTTCGGCACAACTTTTGATAGGCATGATATTACTGTCAACAATATGAGCAAAGCCACACAACAACTAAAAACCAATTTTATCACTTTGCACCATCCTTTTTAATCCTTTAATCAATGGGATTGCCTTACTTTTTGGGTAATGTTTTTTATAAAGATAAACAAGTTTTACAGGGACCTGAAACCCAGAGTATTACAGACCAAGGCCAGCAGCCAACCCGACCGAAAAACTAAGCAAAACAGGGTACAAACCCCACACAGACAAAAAGCCAAAAAACAAAAACCAGCTAAACCAAAAAACAAGGCAAAGCACTCAACTAAGAGAGTGAATCAATTTAGCATTTTTCTAAATAATCCTCTTATTGATTTTCTCCAAATCCTCCATGATGAATCTGGAGGTTCACTGGCCCTGGGTTCGGCTCCTGGTTCTAGTGCAAGGACCCGAGCTAGTCTTCCCACCAGTAGCACTCTTTCCACCCTCCGATGCAATCTTTTTCTGCTTTTCCCCCAAGGGAGGCTCACTGGTGTTGGTCCTGGTTCTATAATCAGTTATCATGGAATTATTTTTTTCCAAACCATCAGCACTATTGTTCATCATCTGCCTACTGATTTCCACCAAATTGTTCAGGTTTTCTTTGATCTCACTCGCATCCTCTTCCATCTTCTCAATTCTGTGCTCTTGGTCAACCTTCATAGTTTCCACATGTTGAGAAATTTTCTGGATCATACTCATGATCTTCTCAGTTTTATTGGGCCCAAGGGATTCCGTGAAAGTCTCAACAATTCCTTTAATACCATCTTTTAGGGATCCAATTTCCTTCTCCACCCACTTCCAACAGATCTCCTGACTTCTAGTAGCCTCCAATAGGGAATTTCCCATCACCCTCTCCTCCTTTATCTTACCTTAATTTTGTTTGTTCTCAAACCCATGTTTCTCATCATCCACATTGATAGGGATGTCCAACCTAATCTCATGGTCCAGGACTTTGGACCCACTAGGTTTGGTTAGTTTCATTTTCCTTTTGGTGGGTGGCTCCAGGTCTTGCATTTTCCTGCTACCAGATTTGAACTTACTTGTCGCCCACCTTGGAGGATTGATTTTCCTGCTACCGTTAGTTCCCAGGGTCACCATAAGCTCCCCTTATTTCTTTGGTCTATACTCAGGGTGCTCCATATCTTTGCTATCACGCCAATCCATGGCAGTACGACTGTCATCCTCATGCATCTTTGTATCAGAAACCAACTGCACATCAGGGTTAGAGGAGGAAATGTGGGTTTTATCAATGGGGGAGGGTTTCACTTCATGATCTTGGGCGTATTCCATAATCAACAAGATAAGCCCTTCATGAATCATAGGGTTATCCTGGTTTTCAAAATGTTTAACTAAACTATTCCCCAAGGACGAAACCAAATAAAAGGGAATAGAAATCAATATACCGTGCCTAAAATGGTTTAAGATATTAAAATGATGTGAGAAAATGCTAGCACATCTACCATCCAGGGTGATGTATCTCATGATGAATTCTGCCATATCAGCCCAGAGGTTTTAGAATCTTTTCCTAAAAAATAGAGCTCCACGAGCTTAGGAATATATTATGTCATTTGTCAATCATATAAATTTTAGGAAAATAATTAAATTTATTTACCACCAATTTGCAGCAGTTTAAACTTAAGTTGATCTCAACTACAAAGTTCATAGCATCCTTAAATTTACGATCTTAAATTTTTAAGCTGAAGCGCAAAACAAAATTTATGGGACCGCCAACTTTAAAATATTCCTAAAAAATCTTAGCAGCTCCAGCTCTATGTTTTAGGTAGCCCCCCTCCATGGGACCCAGTCTTAGTCTCTAGAATACATTAAGACATTATTATCGTTTGTACATGATAAATACATCATAATAGATATTTGGTGCATTCTAAGAGCTAGATAACCATTCCCTTCTATAGAAAAGGTCAGGTTTTAAAATTTAAACAATACGCTCTTAAAACAAATTTTTATTCTCATTAGAGGAATTGGCAATGGACTGAGACATTAACATCACCCAAATTTACTCTTCTGGTGAGAGGTTTATTGGGACCATTTTTAATAGTAAAATGGAAGGGATGTGTAATAAAATATAAATATATAATATTGTATAGATATAAAGCATTAAGCTTTTAAATTTATGTACAAGGCTATAATATAAGAAAAACTTACATAAAATAGAAAATCATAATCTTAGGAGTTATCGAAATAATTCTTCCCTAATATTTAGCTTGAAATCTATTTTTTGAACCTCAATTTTAAAAGCATAGAGAAAATTTACAAACAAAAAAATTCTTCATTTTTAATATAAAATATATTTTTTCTTTCAAAATTAAATTATAGATAAATATCAAATTTTTCAAAATATTAAAATTAAGAAATTAAAATTTTTAATCTATTTTATTAGATTTTTTTTTTTAAATTATAATTCCTTTTTTAATTAAAATTTTCATTTAGAAACGTGATCTTTATATATAAACATTAATAATGTGTGAAATTAAATGACAGGATATTATAACAAGGAATGGAGATTGGGATATTTATATAGCGGAGAGGATGAGGGAGAGTCTGAGAGAACCGTTCTGGAATAATGGTGGATCCGCAAGAAATGTTCGCGGAGGAGAAACTGGTGGGATCAAGTCGAAAAATGCGGAGGGAAGTGGAAGCAGACTTGGTCGAGATTAATATGTCAGATGATATTGAAGAAAATATAGAACTATGGGTGGAACTAGTGGTTATCCGAAGGGTAGTACGATCTAGATACGAGAGAAGGCAGATTAAATATTGGATTAAGGAGAATTGGAAAGCCAAGGTAGTGGCTTAATTCATACCAAGGGGATTCCTCATTGTTATTTTTGCAGAGGTGGAAGAGAAAGAGGAGACCCTTCACCACGGTAATTGGATTGTCAAAAATTATCCTTTATATATGCAATCGTGGTTTCCAAATTTCGACCCAGTGCCATTGGCCCCGTATGACTGCCCTATTTGGATTTGGCTGTATAATTTACGGATCGAATATTGGGGAGAAAGTAGCATGGAGAAAATAGGTAGAACTTTGGGGACACTATAAATAGATGAGAGGTTGGTGGAAAATGACTCTTATTTGTATTCAGAATCAAAATCGTTGAAGTTAGAAGGGTTCTCCCCAAGATTTGATTGACATCGAACGGTAGGATATGGATGCAGAAAATTGAAGTGGAAGTCGACAAGTGCCTTTGTGAAAGATGTGGAAGTAGGTCTCACATGAGAGAAAATTGCAAAATATTTGTTGGGTCGGCTAAGAGATGACTTATGAAGAACGGGAGTCATGAGATGATTGAGAAGGCAATTACGACACCAAGAAATGAGTCAATAATCCCCTCAAGGGCTCTGGTCATCAAAGAAGCGAATGGAGAAAAGAAGAGGGAGTAGAACAGGGAAATTTAAAATCACGATGAAATTTCCCCCACAAATAGGATCATTGAGCAAGATAAGGCCCCTGGCAAATCTCAGGAGGCTCAAACGGGCCTGTCAGACACGGAAGTGGAATATGATGTGAGGTTGGTAGAGGAATTTGATGATGAAGATTTCTTGGACATTATCGACCCGATATCCATTAACCAATCGACTAATGCTCTATTGGGGAGAACCAAAGGTAATAGAGGGAGGAGGAGTAACAAGCAAAAATGAGAGGACGGGGCTAAGGAGAAAGGAATCATCGGTGTGGTCAACTTTTTGAGAAGATCCAAGGGAGGTAAATCCTCCATTGGAGGACAATGAGAATTCTCACTTGGAATCAAGGGCCTTTCAACTCTTGACAAGAAACGCTTGGTTAGGCATTCGTTAGAGAAATCCTCTAATGACGTAATTCTGCTCCAAGAAACCAAGCTGAATTTGGACAAGGCGCTTAGTTTCTTGCATTACTGCTCTAGATGGGAAGGTTTTTTTCGAGAAGCTAAGGGCTATGCGAGTGGTTTGGGAATCTTATGGAATCCTCATGTGGTTAGGATTACCCCTAGAGAAACATCTGACTATTAGATGATTTGTAGAGTGAAACTTATTGCTTGTAATTCGGAGTTTTCTTTGATCAATGTATATGGACCGACTAAAATAGAGGGTAAGGTGAGAGTTTGGAAGGAACTATCAGAGAGAATTAGAATCATTGGCAAGGTCTGGCTAGTTGTTGCAGGAGACTTTAATGCTATTCTGGACCTGAATGAAAAAAAATGGTGGTCTGAGGAAGACCAACAGAATAATGGAAGACTTTAAAAGTTTTGTAGCAGAGAACGAAGTGATTGAAGTTTTTCCTAAAAATGGCCAATATACATGGATGAATAGGAGATTGAACTTCACCAACATTTCGGAGAGATTAGAGCGGTTCTTGGTGGGCCAGAAATGGATGGAAGGCCAATTCTCCTTGGTGACGAACATTCTGTCGATTTCTATATCCGATCACTTCCCTATTTAGTTAGAACTTGAGGTACGCAAGTCACAGTCCTCTAGGAATTTTAAATTCCAAAGTATGTGGTGACGAGATGGGCAATTCCAATCTAGTTTAAAAAGTTGGTGGGACGAAAGTAATAAATTCAAAGGTATGTCCAGCTTCTGTTTTGTTAAACGTTTACATTTTCTTAAGGATAAAAGTAGGAGGTGGAATGTAGAATCGTTTAGGAATATTTTTTAAAATAATTCGAGGTTAGATGAGGAGCTTGCTTCTCTTAATGAGAAGGTAATTCTCTTTGGGATGACCAATGATGAATATAAAAAAGAAAAGGAATTGAAGGGATGTCTATCGGAGGCATTGGCTAGGGAGGAGATTTATTGGCGCAACAAATCCAGGAAGATGTGTATTTCACCTAGGGACTTAAATACAAAGTTCTTTCACTCATCGGTGAAGGCTATGAGATTGATCAATAAGATTGAAGCAATCAAGGATGATAATGGTCAGTGTTGTTTAGCAGGAGATGATATTGAGAAGGTTGCAGTTCAACATTTTGAAAACCCACTTGGTTCTTTCATAGGCGGTGATGTTAGATATAGGGATAACGTATTAAAAGTAATAGACCAAGTCATATCCCAGGAAGAAAATGAAGCTTTGCATATGCCTTTCTCTCTGGAGGAAGTCAAGGAGGCGGCATTCTTTCTTCACCCTAATAAAGTGCCAGGCCTCGATGCCTTTATAGAAAAAGTATATCAAAAATGTTGGGACTTCAGGTGGGAGGACATATGGATGATGGTGGAAGAGTTTAGGAAGAAGAGGAGACTGGTCAGAGAAATCAACATCGCAATAATTTTTCTTATACCCCAAAGGTATAATTGTGAGATGATAGTGGATTACAGACCTATTTCTCTGTGTAACTCTATTTACAAAGTCATCTCAAAGGCCATGGCTTTGAGGATCAAGAATATTTTACATTAAATCATTTCGGAGGAACAACACGGATTTACCCCTGGCAGAGAAATCATCGATAGTATCATCCTGGTCTCGAAAACTCTTCACTCTATGGGAAGAGAGAATATGAAAAGGATGGTGGTAGAACTATACATGAGCAAGGTGTCTGACTAGGTTAATTGGGAATTCCTCCTCTTGGTCCTGGATAAATTTGGTTTTCACGGCAGATGGCTAGATTGTATGCGACAATCCATCTCATCAACCCATTTCTTAGTGTTGGTCAATGGTTATACATGTGGTTTCTTTAGAGACACCAATGGATTGAGACAAGGAGACCCTTTATCTCCCTCCTTATTTTTTCTAATGGTAGAATCTTTGGGCAGGAACATTAAGAAGAACTGTATGATGGGATTTTGCAAGGGAGTCGGGGTTCACAGAGACCTGGAGCCAATCTCGCATTCACAATTTGTTGATGATACGATCTTATTTTGGGAGGCTTCGGATCAGGAAGTGGTAGTGATTAAGGAAACTTTGGATGAGTATGTGGAGGCATCGATTCAAATCATGAATAAAAATAAGTCACAGGTGTTCCTTGTTAACACTAGCCAAAGGAATCAAAACAAGATTGAAAAAATATTGGAATTCCAAACAGAATCATTCCCTTCGATATATTTGGGAGTTCCCTTGTTCATCGATCGAAGTAATAGGTTGCTATAGGAGGAGATCATCAATAATTGTCAATCTAAAGCGGAATCATGGAAGAAAAAGTGGCTTTCATAGGCTGGTACGATTCAAATGATAAAATGTTTTTTATCAACGATCCCAATCTATAGCATTACATGTTTTAGGCTCATCGTGCGGTCCATTGGCACGTTGGACGGGTTGTTAAAGAAGTGAACTTATGGGAAGGATTGAAGGATTCTAGGAGAGTTATGCTAATAAACTAGGATACGGCGTGTATCGTGAAGGAAGAAAGAGGAGCGCGACTTAGGAAAATGGATCTATAGAACCTGGCTTTGGGAGCCAAATTGGCTTGGAAACTATATGTTTCCTCAAAAACCTTGGTGCAAGTTTATGAGGGAAAAATATTTAGACTAGAAGGACTTGGAAAGGAATTTTACCTTGGCCAACTCTGAATCAGGTTTGACGATTTGGAGGTTCATCTGGGAAAGATGAAGAGTAATCTTGAATCATCTGTCCTGTAAAATTGGTAATGGAAAGAAGGCTCGGTTCTAGAGAGACTCGTGGAATGGGGTGAAAGCATTAATTGATTGTATTGAGGATAAGGAGTGGGTGTTAGAAGTTCAAGGCGGTACAGGAGAGATGGGAATTTAAGGTCCTAATATCTGTTACCTATGTAGAGGGAATGAGGAAACCGCTGAACATCTCTTTTTTTGGTGTCCGTTGGTGGTGAGATGTTGGGACCGGTTGATGGAAACGTTAGAATGGAGATTGGCTAGGAATAGGACATTAATGGAATTCTTGCTTTCCTGGCCGACAGAGAGTAAGCATTCAAAATGGGGAGACTTATCCAGGTGACTAGTCCTTCCATGGTAGCTTGGCGGATATGCAAAGAAATAAATAGGAGTATTTTTAGAGACGAGGACTTTTTGAAGGAATATTTAATTGTTGAAGTGGTGAAAGGGAATATTCCAGGGAAACGGGTGAAGATTTACTCCAAATGGGACAAAATGATGGAAGAGAAATGGGGTTTGAAGGATCTAGTCATCTGCAACATCATTAATAAACAATCTAAGAGGAAGGGAGTAAGATGTCGGGAACCAACCCCAGGTTGGCTTAAGTTGAATTTAAATGGAGCTAGCAAAGGAAATCCGAGTAAGGCAGGGTTCGGCGCTATTTTGAGGGATGATTCGGGAAAAATGATTATTGCAATTATGGGATTGATGGGAATAGCTACCAATAACAAGGCAGAGATGTGTGCACTCAATAATGGGTTGGAGATGTGTGTGAACAAGGAGGTTTCGAATATTCTCATTGAAGGGGACTCACAATTGGTGTTAAATGGAGTGATGCGCTCTAATTTTATCAGCTGGAAATTAAATCAATGGCTACCAGCGATTGAATAAAAATCGAGCAAATTCTCGGAGTACCGTTTCAATCATTCATATAGGGAAGGAAATAGGGTATCTAATTGGCTTGCCAATGAAGGTCTAAGAAAAGGTAGATAGATGGTCGAGTTGGATGAGATAGACCTGTAGAATGAGTTTAGTACTATTTTGGGAGAGGATAGGGAAGTACATCCTCCTGAGAGAATTGGATGAGATTTATCTTACTCAAGCTAGAGGCGGCATGGAAGGAAGTGTATTCGTGCCTAGAATTGTGTCTTCTAAATCAAAGTATAATGTTTTGACGACAAATTTTTTGGGTAAGGTAAGATTTTGTTCAGATTTAGGATCGGGTCAGTAGCAGTTTTGGGCAGAGTGAAGTCGTAGTTGGATAGCATAGACATCAGTGGAGATGACTCTAGATCATGCTAAAAGGGATACATTAGGAGAAGAAGTGTTTTGCAGAGCACAGAAGGAACAAAAGAGAAGTTGAGAATGGATGAGGACTTTGGACTTTGCACTTAGGGAAGCGCTAGAGGAAGAGATCAGCCGCCTTTTTAAGAAGGCAAATGACAAAGAAAAACACTCTGTGATCCAAATTTTAAGAGTCGACTTCTAGAACGATGGCCACGTTCATGATAGGGTGGTGATGGAGAATATATTTAATCCGATCGTTGAGGTCCTTGGAAAACCTTCAGCAGCTATAGGGATAGTGAGGAGAATGATGAGGGAAGATATATACGAGGAAGTGATGAGGGCTGCACTGGATTCAAGATGCATGTTGGGATATTTCAACCTGAATGACGAAGGGAAGAAGGTGAAACAAAAATGGCATGGTCTTTGTTTAAGAAAAGACTGATGGAGGATTATGGCCTGGACAAGTTCAATAGATACATGAGAGAGAATTATGGTATCATGCCTGTGGAGATTATTGAAAGGGTGGTAGAAATAGGTAATGGGATTATGTATTTGTATAAATGAGAGGTTGGCTTTGTCTACTGTGTAATTTTGTTTTTCAGTTTTTAATAAAAAAGGGTATTGCCTCCTAGGAAGATCTCGCTTCAGAAAAAATTAAAAAATTAAAAAAATAAAAAAAGGAATGGAGATTGGAGCAATACTTTTAAGCCAAATCTTTTCTTTAAATCTTACAAACCTTTTTTCCAAATAAAACTAGAAGTGAACAACTGTTACGATCTTAAATTAAATTTAAATTTAAATTTAAGGTTAGTGTTAGGGTTCAAATGGGTTTATGGGTTATGTTAGCATAAAGATTGGGATATGCTTAAGGTTGGGATGGATTTACAATTAAGGTTACTTTAGGGTTATGGTTCGGGTTCAAAATAGGGTTTAGTAATTATGGTAAGGGTTAATTTTAGGGTTAGCTTATAATAAGGGTTCAATTACAATTAGTGCTAGAGTTAAATTATGGTTAGCATTAGGGTTGTGTTTCAATTACATTAGGGTTAGGGTTAAATTAGTCTTACACTTCAATTAGGATTAGGGTTTGGGCTCGATTAGGGTTAGGATTAGAGTTTAATTGAGATTATAGTTCAATTAGGGTTAGGGTTAAGTTTAAAAATAGGGTTGAATTAGGTGTAGATTAGGGTTGAAGTTGTAGTTAGGGTTCAAATGTATGGTTAGAGTTGAGTTTAGGATCAACATTAAAGTAGAGAGATTAGGGTTAAGGATTAATGTTATAATTAATTAGAGATGGGATTTGATTGTGGAAAGGGTTTAATTATAGTTAGGGTTCATATAAGAGTTCAATTAGGGTTAAGGTTAAATTGGAAGCAAAGTTTTATTGGGGTTAAGATTCATGCTAGAATCCAATTAGGATCATAGTTGAATAAGAGTTAGGGTTCAATTAGGGTTAGATTAAGGTTGAATTTATAGGTTGTGTTTAGTCATAGAGTTATTTGCCCGTGCAAATGAAGAGGATGCATATTCAATTACAAATATATCCTATCAGTTTTGAAACTACTATACTGAGAGAGGCAAGAGGGTTCTTGCATTAACTGATCTTCATAGCAAAATGTCGTTGCCTATTTGGTGTAAGTCCAAGAGCTCGCTTGGAGGACCGGAAAGCAAGTGTCCAAACCTGCAGCTGAAGAAAATGAAATAGTAGCAATTATTCTAACATAGATAGGAGCGATTTTAAAGAGACGATGATGAAGATGAACCAGTTGGTCTTCCACGTCACCGTTGGTACAATTCATTAAGATGGCAGTTACATTATCTGAGGATAATGTCAGTTACATTAGGCGATCCGCATTCCATTAAGTCTTTTTTGATAAAAGTGAAAATTTATTTGAAAATTACAGACAAGTGAAAACTGTAGTAAATATATTGATTTATTGGAAAAACTGTATTATATAGATGCCAGTAAATTTTGTGTTTTTAAGAATGAGTATCCAGATCACTCTCTTGAAAAATTATAATCTTTCGATTAATTTATAATATAAATATAATTCATCATTTAATTTAATTTATTTCAATATTTCAATACTCAGTGATGCAGGGTACACCATACTTACTGCAAGATTTTCAAGCATTTCATTAGTAATTTCTTTTTCATTGATCGTAGTTAATTTATTAAAATTATACTTATCATGAAATATAAAAGAATCTAAATTCCATTATAAAACATCAGAAAAAGAAAATAATTCATACAAACTATAAGATAAATGTTCAAAACAAATTAAAATTCAATAATATATCTTACAAATATATTTCTAAAATCAAACACAATAACAACATTTAAAACATTTCTTGAATCACAAACATTCCATTTGTATGTTACCAAAAATGGTATCTAAATAGCACAATGATGTATCTCACAAACAAAAGAAGTAACCAAAGATGAAGCTTGAACAGCAAATATGTGTTATCTGCTATATATATCCCTCCTCACAAGCCAACAGCCAATATGTTTAGCTGTTTTCTAAAGTAGTCAAATGTGTCCCTGTTGCCGAAGAGTGCTAACAACAGCTAGAGCATCACTAATCAACATGGTCAGATTATCTGTATTATCTTTTACACTGGAAACCAAGGTTGCAGGAACATTGCTTTCTTTCAACCCACTCAAACATGTATCCTGATTAGTCTCCACACCACTCAGCCTTGTGAGCACATCTTCTACATATTCCATGAAATTGACATTAGACAATTGCTTTAGTTCTGACTGTGAATCATGAAGCTGTTCCCTTGTATCCTTCAACCGATCTGAGCAGTCTTCAAGAGCCGAGACATTGGGATTTCTTTTTATCCTCTCATTTATCATGTAATATATCTTGTAATATTTCTTTATCTCTTTCAATTATGTTCCTCCTTTATTTATTTATTTTTTGTTTGTATTGTTTGTTCATCTGGGTCTTGATATCACAATCTATATTATATTTATATCCTCCTCTGTTTGTGTAGTGTCATCCTAGATCTCCTTGACTAATTCATCTATACTTATTCCTATTATACCATAAACAATATATTATGTTTTGTTTATATTATCTTCTTCTACCACGACACTCTTCTCTTAGCTAGTAGGCTAGCTTGGGGCTTTTAGTGGACTCCATGGTCTCACTTCTCACTCTTTTCTTGGCCTCATCATTTTAAGAACAAAGAGTATCAACTATCTACTTATACATAAGCTCCTTTTTTTATAGATCTCTTTTTGTGATTTACTACATAGGAACAAACTTATTTATTTTTTTAAATTATTAAACAATTTTATAATAATTTTTAAACCTATGGAAATGTAATTAAAGGTTAATGATAATAAAAGGTAAGGAATTTATAATAGTATAATATTTATAATCTATAATAATTATTATTTATTCAATTAAATTATAATTTAAAGTCATCTTAACCTATTAATATAAGAAATTGTATCTTAGCGTGCAATGGGTACGCCAATTTCTAGGCAAACAAACTTGATCCCAGGCAACCAAATGAAGCCTACTCTTGGATTCAGAATCTGACCAAAGGAAATGCTTCTGTATACTTTCCATTCTATCAGCAAATTTGGCTGGCATTTTAAATAGACTCATAGCATAGACGGGGAGGTTGTAAAGTGAAGCCTTAATTAATTAAAGTTTACCCGCTTAGCTTAACAAAGCTCATTTCCAACCAACAAGCTTCCTTTGAAATCTATCAGTTAAACTAGACCAAAAGGAATATGTGGCAGTTCCCACACACTAGGGCAAACCCAAATATGAATCAGGGAGAACACCCATCTGACAGCCCAAAATATTGGCAATCTTCATTTTCTATGCTCAAGAGTA